>NW_026775701.1:0-2500 GCF_030987335.1 Cornus florida | reverse complement strand
AGCACCCCCGCGTGCACGTGGGCATTGTGTGCTAAAAAATGAAGTTTGGAGTTTGGGTTTGAAAATTTTACGGGAACTTCCTAGAAGCCTAAGAAATGCTTTGCTCGAGACGGATTTCGATTTGGAGGTCCCCCGAGTTAATTTTGCCCATTACGACTCCTCGCCCGCACGCTCGTGCACCCCGGCGTGCACGTGGGCATCGTATGCTAAAAAATGAAGTTTGGAGTTTGGGTTTGAAAATTTTATGGGAGCTTCCTAGAAGCTTAAGAAGTGTTTTGCTCGAGACGGATTTCGATTTGGAGGTCCCCCGAGTCAATGTTGCCCATTATGGCTCCTCTCCCGCATGCTCAAGCACCCCTGCGTGCACGTGGGCATTGTATGCTAAAAAATAAAGTTTGGAGTTTGGGTTTGGAAGTTTTATGGGAGCTTCCTTGAAGCTTAAGAAGTGTTTTGCTCGAGACGGATTTCGATTTGGAGGTCCCCCGAGTCAATGTTGCCCATTATGGCTCCTCGCCCGCACGCTCAAGCACCCCGGCGTGCACGTGGGCATTGTATGCTAAAAAATAAAGTTTGGAGTTTGGGTTTGGAAGTTTTATGGGAGCTTCCTAGAAGCTTAAGAAGTGTTTTGCTCGAGACGGATTTCGATTTGGAGGTCCCCCGAGTCAATGTTGCCCATTATGGCTCCTCTCCCGCATGCTCAAGCACCCCTGCGTGCACACCGGCGTGCACGTGGGCATTGTAGGCTAAAAAATGAAGTTTGGAGTTTGGGTTTGGAAATTTTATGGGAGCTTCCTTGAAGCCTAAGAAGTGTTTTGCTCGAAACGGAATTCGATTTGGAGGTCCCCCGAGTCAATTTTGCCCATTACGACTCCTCGCTCGCATGCAATATCTACTCCTGTCAGAGCTGTGGTTTTACTTAAGACTACTATAGGGGGGGGGGAGTTCTCAGCACCAAGAGCTGCAAGTAAGGCCATTGCTTGCTTTGCAGTCTCGATTGCTCTACTAGTGAATAGTAGATGTCTTGGTTAGCTTGGAACGAAAAAAAAAATTTTTTGGGGAAAAAAAAAAAAAAAAGTTTTTGTGAAAAAAAATTTTTCGAAAAAAAAAAAAAAAAAAAAAATTTTTTTGGATGCCTCGGTCTTCTATTTGTTTTGCTTGGGTAGATTAGGAAAAAAAAAAAAAAAAATTTTTTTGTTGGATGCCTCGGTCTTCATATTCTTTCTCGGCTATTTCGAAAAAAAAAAAAAAAAATTCCGGGAAAGAGAAAAAAAAAATTATTTTTTGTTGGTTGCCTCGGTCTTCATGTTCTTTCTCTGGTATATGGGAAAGAAAAAAAAAAAAAAAAAATTTTGGATGCCTCGGTCTTCTTGTTCTCGGTTGGATTTATCGAAAAAAAAAAAAAAAAAAAAAAAAAAAAAAAAAAAAAATTTTGATGCCTCGGTCTTCTTGTTCTTGCTTTGGTATATCGGAGAAAAAAAAAAAAAAATTTTTTGGATGCCTCGGTCTTCTTGTTCATTCTTCGGTATATCAAAAAAAAAAAAAAAAAAAAAAAAAAAAATTTGAGACTTCGGTCTTCTTGTTCTTGCTTTGGTATATCGGAGAAAAAAAAAAAAAAAAATTTTGGATGCCTCGGTCTTCTTGTTCATTCTTCGGTATATCAAAAAAAAAAAATTTTTTTGAAGCCTCGGTCTTCTTGTTCTTGCTTTGGTATATCGGAGGAAAATAAAAAAAAATTTTGGTTGCCTCGGTCTTCTTGTTCATTCTTCGGTATATATATATATAAAAAAAAAAAAAAAAAAAAAAAAAAAAAAAAAAAAAATTTTGGAAGCCTTGGTCTTCTTGTTCTTGCTTTGGTATATCGGAGAAAAAAAATATATATATTTTGGATGCCTCGGTCTTCTTGTTCATTCTTCGGTATATCAAAAAAGAAAAAAAAAAAATTTTGGATGCCTCGGTCTTCTTATTCATGCTTCGGTATATCGGAGAAAAAAAAAAAAAAAAAAAAATTTTGGATGCCTCGGTCTTCTTCTTCATGCTTCGGTATATCGGAGAAAAAAAAAAAAAAAAAATTTTTGGATGCCTCGGTCTTCTTGTTCTTGCTTGGTGGGCTTTCACTCGATATTTTGTTTTATTTATACCGCGCCAAGCCTTGCTGTCTAGGCCTTTCACTTGAGTGACCGCATGTCATGGACCTGCGAATCATTGGGTGTTGTCCTTGGCAGCTTTAGTTCCTGGCGTGTGGGTGGTGTTTGGTTTGCTTGTGCTGGTTTTTTCCCTGCTTGTGCGGTGAAGTCAGCCGGAGCATTCCTCTTCAGTTGCGCTACAAGGGCATGTTATTTCCCTTGGTCGGCACTATAGGTTCCCGTGTTGCGTACCTACTGACGGAAATCGATACTCTCACTACTCGATTCTCGCTTTGTGCCATCAAATGGCATGGGGTGACCCTCATAGTGTCACCTGTGATCCATGTGACGTGGTTGTCGCGGAGCATGGCTCATGG
>NW_026775700.1:0-2500 GCF_030987335.1 Cornus florida | reverse complement strand
CTCGAGACGGATTTTGATTTGGAGATCCCCCGAGTTAGTTTTGCCCATTATGACTCCTCCCCCGCACGCTCAAGCACCCCCGCGTGCACGGGGGCATCGTATGCTAAAAAATGAAGTTTGGAGTTTGGGTTTGGAAATTTTATGGGAGCTTCCTAGAAGCCTAAGAAGTGCTTTGCTCGAGACGGATTTCGATTTGGAGGTCCCCCGAGTTAATTTTGCCCATTATGACTCCTCGCCCGCACGCTTAAGCACCCCCGCGTGCACGTGGGCATTGTGTGCTAAAAAATGAAGTTTGGAGTTTGGGTTTGAAAATTTTACGGGAACTTCCTAGAAGCCTAAGAAATGCTTTGCTCGAGACGGATTTCGATTTGGAGGTCCCCCGAGTTAATTTTGCCCATTACGACTCCTCGCCCGCACGCTCGTGCACCCCGGCGTGCACGTGGGCATCGTATGCTAAAAAATGAAGTTTGGAGTTTGGGTTTGAAAATTTTATGGGAGCTTCCTAGAAGCTTAAGAAGTGTTTTGCTCGAGACGGATTTCGATTTGGAGGTCCCCCGAGTCAATGTTGCCCATTATGGCTCCTCTCCCGCATGCTCAAGCACCCCTGCGTGCACGTGGGCATTGTATGCTAAAAAATAAAGTTTGGAGTTTGGGTTTGGAAGTTTTATGGGAGCTTCCTTGAAGCTTAAGAAGTGTTTTGCTCGAGACGGATTTCGATTTGGAGGTCCCCCGAGTCAATGTTGCCCATTATGGCTCCTCGCCCGCACGCTCAAGCACCCCGGCGTGCACGTGGGCATTGTATGCTAAAAAATAAAGTTTGGAGTTTGGGTTTGGAAGTTTTATGGGAGCTTCCTAGAAGCTTAAGAAGTGTTTTGCTCGAGACGGATTTCGATTTGGAGGTCCCCCGAGTCAATGTTGCCCATTATGGCTCCTCTCCCGCATGCTCAAGCACCCCTGCGTGCACACCGGCGTGCACGTGGGCATTGTAGGCTAAAAAATGAAGTTTGGAGTTTGGGTTTGGAAATTTTATGGGAGCTTCCTTGAAGCCTAAGAAGTGTTTTGCTCGAAACGGAATTCGATTTGGAGGTCCCCCGAGTCAATTTTGCCCATTACGACTCCTCGCTCGCATGCAATATCTACTCCTGTCAGAGCTGTGGTTTTACTTAAGACTACTATAGGGGGGGGGGAGTTCTCAGCACCAAGAGCTGCAAGTAAGGCCATTGCTTGCTTTGCAGTCTCGATTGCTCTACTAGTGAATAGTAGATGTCTTGGTTAGCTTGGAACGAAAAAAAAAATTTTTTGGGGAAAAAAAAAAAAAAAAGTTTTTGTGAAAAAAAATTTTTCGAAAAAAAAAAAAAAAAAAAAAATTTTTTTGGATGCCTCGGTCTTCTATTTGTTTTGCTTGGGTAGATTAGGAAAAAAAAAAAAAAAAATTTTTTTGTTGGATGCCTCGGTCTTCATATTCTTTCTCGGCTATTTCGAAAAAAAAAAAAAAAAATTCCGGGAAAGAGAAAAAAAAAATTATTTTTTGTTGGTTGCCTCGGTCTTCATGTTCTTTCTCTGGTATATGGGAAAGAAAAAAAAAAAAAAAAAATTTTGGATGCCTCGGTCTTCTTGTTCTCGGTTGGATTTATCGAAAAAAAAAAAAAAAAAAAAAAAAAAAAAAAAAAAAAATTTTGATGCCTCGGTCTTCTTGTTCTTGCTTTGGTATATCGGAGAAAAAAAAAAAAAATTTTTTTGGATGCCTCGGTCTTCTTGTTCATTCTTCGGTATATCAAAAAAAAAAAAAAAAAAAAAAAAATTTGAGACTTCGGTCTTCTTGTTCTTGCTTTGGTATATCGGAGAAAAAAAAAAAAAAAAATTTTGGATGCCTCGGTCTTCTTGTTCATTCTTCGGTATATCAAAAAAAAAAAATTTTTTTGAAGCCTCGGTCTTCTTGTTCTTGCTTTGGTATATCGGAGGAAAATAAAAAAAAAATTTGGTTGCCTCGGTCTTCTTGTTCATTCTTCGGTATATATATATATAAAAAAAAAAAAAAAAAAAAAAAAAAAAAAAAAAAAAAAAATTTTGGAAGCCTTGGTCTTCTTGTTCTTGCTTTGGTATATCGGAGAAAAAATATATATATATTTTGGATGCCTCGGTCTTCTTGTTCATTCTTCGGTATATCAAAAAAGAAAAAAAAAAAAATTTTGGATGCCTCGGTCTTCTTATTCATGCTTCGGTATATCGGAGAAAAAAAAAAAAAAAAAAAAATTTTGGATGCCTCGGTCTTCTTCTTCATGCTTCGGTATATCGGAGAAAAAAAAAAAAAAAAAAATTTTTGGATGCCTCGGTCTTCTTGTTCTTGCTTGGTGGGCTTTCACTCGATATTTTGTTTTATTTATACCGCGCCAAGCCTTGCTGTCTAGGCCTTTCACTTGAGTGACCGCATGTCATGGACCTGCGAATCATTGGGTGTTGTCCTTGGCAGCTTTAGTTCCTGGCGTGTGGGTGGTGTTTG
>NW_026775699.1:35000-41596 GCF_030987335.1 Cornus florida | reverse complement strand
AATATAGTAATATGATTGCTAACTGACGCTCGTGAACAGCTTGCTCCTTCAGGTAACTCGAGGTAAGTTAGCAGTAGGTAAGGAAAGATCCCTCACTGCACACGTTCTATATAAGGAGATCCTCATTGCGTACCGGAGTTGAGCGCTAGCCAAAAGTGTTTCAAGTCAAGACCTATATTCTTTCTGAGGAGTATTTTCTTCATTCCCTTTCTAAGCATGAATTTGGTTTTGAGAAAGATTCTGGAAGAATGGAAAGAAGACGCTCACTATACGAAATTCCTAAAGTGAACCTTCGATCATGCGGCAACAAGAATTCGAAGGATTCGGGGCTTTTTCAACTACCCCTTGATCCCTACTTTCCATGGAAGTGACTTTTGCCAGTTGATGAAGTTTGAAATTGACTTTTGAAATTGACTATAGTAGTCAAGTAGTACGGGGATGAACTGATCAATCTATCAGTAATGTTAGAAACTCGGTGTGATTGGGCCAAAGAGGCCAGGCCAGATAGTTCAATCGCTACAAAATGAATAATTCCATAAGTGAGGTGAGGTCATAAGACGAGAGCAGCACTATTGGACCAAGCGTCACGGATGAAGATGCCAGTCCGAGGAACTTCTTGCCAGACCCTGTCATCCGTTGTTAACCGTACCATCCCGGAACAAGGAAGCAAGCTAAGCCGACTTGCGGGTTACACAATACGAGTCAGAGGCTAAGTTTAGGTCAAGTGAACCTCCACGAGCAATCCTTATTATTGAGATTTATGAAAAGGCGGAATCTTCCATTCTGCCAGTTTGATTTGATTTTCAATCAGGCTACAAGGCGATGCGATAACGTACAGTTGCTTCGGGGAACGAACGTCACTGACTATATAACCTGTCTCGTGTCCAAACCTTAACTCAAAGTGCTTTTCAGTAGGGACTCTTGGTACTGCTAATTATGAACTTACCGAGCAGGTATCCTTGGCTGCTTTCTCTTACTAACAAGATTCATTCTATGGGGAAACTTCTCCTTCTTGCCTGTACTTGGTCTCCGTTAAGGGCACCCTTCCCTCATTATGATGACTTTCTCCCCTGGGATCTGGATCAATTGCTTGACCTATTCTTGTTTTGTGACCCGAGCCTGTAGTATTGGGTGGGAGAGAATTCGATCTATTCTTGGAAAAGAAAAGTATGCTATTACGAAAGATTCCCATATCATATGTTCATAAGAAATCAAAACCTCGAGTGGACTCTCCTCTTTTGAGTGTCTCGTGTGTCACTGATTTAGGTTCCAATCCCTTTTCTCAATCTTGAACTTCAAGAACTCTCTTTCCATTTACATTCTAGTCGACAGAATCCGTTTAGGTTTCAGTTAGCGGATCGAGCCGCCTTGTTATTCGTAGCAGCAAGAGGGAGCAAGCAAATGGATCTCTTTTCTCAATCCGTGCCATAATATGAATGTCTCCTCAACGCTTCTTTTCTTATGTTATGTATATAATAGAATGTTATTTTTGTCCCCTTCCCTTTGAAGAGTGACACAAAAAGGTGCTCGGTTTGATCATTTGTTGATCGCTTTGCTCCGTTTGTTTGTAAGTCTCTTTCGGTTCTTTCTTTTGCAATGTGAGTGGAGAAGAGGTATAAAGGAATCTGGTCAGTAAGAAGACCTGGCTAGCTGTGAATTTTCTTCGTGATCCGAGTGAAAGGAGTTTGGGCATAGCGCCAGGAACAGGAACAACAAAGAGTAGGAAGCCAGGCACAGGCGGACTGGTTGCTTAGTTGAGATTATCGTACTAAAGATGAACTGCGCCCCACACCCTCTATTGAGGACTTTCAATAAGAATGACCTCCGTCTGTCACAAATAAGTTCACTTATTAGGAGTCCAAATACTCTCCTTTGTAAAGAACCGCCGTTGTTACCGGAGCTGCCAATGAGGAATCCTTACCTCCAATCATATCATGCAGCTGCCACCTCTTTCTGTTCTGGTGTGCCAGGTTGTGGATCTGCTGGTAAAGAACCCTAGTTTTTAGAGGCGAGATTGGTGGTTGCTAATAGACTCTCTACATACTCTCTATATGTTATTTATTGCTTTGAAGAGGCATCGTACGGACGCAAGCAAGACAGATCATCCGGGGTCCGATCGTCCGAATGGAATTGTTGTCCGCAATCAGCACTCAGCAAGAGAACAGCCAACACAGCCAGTACAAGGAAGGGTTGGGGGGGATCGAAAGACCTTTTATATATGAAGCTTGACTCCCTCCCGCCTGTGCTTCGAAACCTTAGGCTGAATGAATGGATTGCACAAGCGTAAATGAGAGATAGTATTGATAGAGGATTAATTCATATTGATTAGTTGATTAGATAAGGGGAAGGAGAGGCCTTCGCTTTGAAAGCTGAATTCACTAATGCATTGGTTCTAAAGAAGAAGACAGAGTGCGAAGGGTTGCTTCATCTTTTAGTATAGTTGGCTTTCCGACTCTTACAAGGTTGACAGTAGCAAACATTCTAGAACCATATTTGCAACAATTATAGGCGCTGTCTTCTATGATTATAGGAGCTCTCTTCTATGAAGATTTCCAAGCCATTTTGTGAAGGGCTAGGGGAAGAAAAACAACGCAAAATGGAGAAGATCCGCAACTCATTTGGATCTGAGATTTTCAGTAAGGAATAGGGAGTATTTGCTACTCAAAATGTCAGTCAAAAGCAAGGAGTCGTCCTAAGGATTTGTATTCCATGCCCATGATAGTGCGCTTTAACGCACGTTCTATCCCCTTGTTGATAGATTACCCATTCCTGGCTCAATCGGTGGTTTTGCTCTATTGCAACCTGTTCATACGGAACGAAGAAGTCGCTACCTATAACGCGGTACCGAGCTCAGTCTATGTGGCTGTAGTTTCCAAGCCTCACCTTCCGCCGTGTTTGGGAATAGCCGTAGTGATATGGGCCGTGTCCGATCGGTAAAGGGGCAGCGCATACTGTCCACTACGCAGCGTGTAACGAAGTGCTTGGCCGGCCTTAGCCATCAGACTTGGCCAATTCAAAAAGCAGCTTGTGCCGGATCGAGAGTGAAGTTATTCAGATTAGCGTTGAGTTTCAGTCAATTCCTCCAGCTTGTCTGCAATGAAAAGCATTTGGACATGCCATACGGGCAACTGTCCTAAGAATTCTCCTCCCGCACCTCTACCTATACCCTATACCCACATCTCCTAAAATGGCCAAACTTTAGCAAACGAGAGTGGGTAGAAGTTACTAAAAAGAAAGGCAAGCGAACAATGAAGAAGGAGGGATCTAGCTGACCTTTTTCCGCAGAAAAGAAGGATAGATTCGATTGGTTTATTGCACTTGAAAGGGCTACTTTGACTACCCGGGTGATTCTCCTTCTCCTTGTCTCTTCGATCGGTAAGGTCACAACCAGCAAAACTGCTTCTATGGCTGGTTTCAAGCTAGCTACAAGGGTCATAGTACCCTCAGTAGGGGCAAGAGTGTAAATCACTGACTCAAAGCCATTCTCCCATTGATTTATGACCGGGCACGAGCGTACTGGCAAATTGATCTCCTCTATGTGTGAAATGAGTAACTCGTTTGAGCTGGGGTGGAAACTGACTTCTACTTTACCTGAGCCAGGGCTTGCTTCTTTGAAAGAAAGACCACCTAATGGTTACTCCGCTTGACCCATTCCCATTGCTAACAGTTGTCTGCTAAGCTTCTCTATATATAAGAAAGGAAAGCGCGAACGAACAATGCCTCAAAGCTCTATGTTCTAACGCAAATCCTAGGATTGATACTCGGATCTAGTCTCCCAGCTCGACGCGGGAAGTACCGCCGTTATCCTAAGAAAGGGGTTAAGCAATCCGTTTACTGCTGGGTATACCTCATTCCCTGCCTACGGGTGCCCTTATACGATCCTTCAAGAAAGCTCTACCAAAAGGGATGGGAATGAACTTCTTACAACGTCAACATAAACATCAACATCATTGCCATCATCATCGTCGTCTTCGGATGTGGGTGAAGGCAGATGTGAATGGTTCTTTCGTACTTGCTTCTTTTCTCTTTGACTTTACAGGGGAGGGGAATGCCTTTCATTTGTCATACTTAGGAAATAAAGTAACAACCTTACCTAGTTCAATTCATTGGGCTTGCTGCAGAGGACATGCTTTGCTCTATTGATGGGGTTGTGCGCTTACGAGGTAATGAGCTTTGATGCCTTCTGGCGAGAGTCTTTGGCGTGGGCTCATTCCCCTAGTTAATCCTATCTGACTAATTGGGGAGTATGACTTCTCTTTGGACTAGGACCTTTGCCGCTGGTAGATCGAATAGAAGCAGGGCCGGGAACAGGGAGTCCCCAGAAGCCTTGGTTGGGTTCCTTCTACCACTCATCGTTCCGCTTCGTTCAAGGAGTCAGGTCAGCGTTCAGGTTCGTTCCTCCGCTTTCTAAGCAACGAGTCAGATCGCTATCTGTGAGTCGTAACTATCCTTTTCCCCGGGCTTTGCTTCTTGTTTTCTATGACCATTGGATGTAGCGTGAAGCCTCTTTTGAAGCGTTGCTGCCTCTGAGCATCCCTACCATCACTCCGATTGGCCATATTAAAGACAGGAAGCGCTATTGGACTTGGACCCTTGCCAGTGAATAGTGGGAGCCTTACTCGATTCCAAAGGGGATTGATCGCCGGGAAGGCAAATGCGACTCTGACAGAAGACTTTACTAAAGTTCCATAACCTTGAATGAAAAAAGAGTTCGATATATCATTAAGGGAAGAGCTATTCCAACAGCGCGACCCTTCAATATGGTGCTCAACTCATTCATAAATCATTCTTGCCATGAAGATTGGAAAAGAGACAGGCTATTAGAACAGGCAGTCTGAATAAGAAATGCATTCAATGTTTAGTCTTTTCTTTATAAACCTGCGTCTCGCATTTATACCTGGCACAGGGGTTTCTCCCCCTTCCCTTGTGGATGGGTTTCTAGCCTCTTTTGTTTGCGGATATGTAGTGAATAAGGGGGCACTCCTACTCAAAGGCTCAAGCTCGTATTTCCATGAACTTTCTCTGGTAATGCTATGAACTAGCTGCCTTGTGGCTTTTCTGTGCTGTTCGGATATTCTAAGCTCGGTAATCGCCGAACCCTCAAGAAAACATCTCTTCTATGGCCCTTTTGCTTAGGGAAAAGCCAAGTTCTCTCCCCTTGTTGATAGGGATTCCCTATCTTTGCTTCAGTCTACGTTTCTCGCTCCTTTCATAGTCCATAGAATCGATATCAAGCAGATGATGCGACATGTTGAATAGCGAATGCAGCGGAATACGAAGGAGTAGGTCTCGCAGGAGCACTCTCTGCGGAACCCTAAGGTTAGGGCCGGGTTCCACTCTTGACCCCTTCATCAAACATCACCGAGTCCCAAGTCACATCCTTCGCTACGTAATCCATGGTTGGAAGGCTCGCTAGGAAACTTCTAAGTGCTCTCTCTTTCGTGTGCTTCAATCGCCAAATCTTCCACATTGTAGAAGCATTTGAATCAAGATCTTGCTTTTCATCCTTTGAATCATACCCCTCTCTTTATTCTTCGTGATCTTTCCTTGATTGCTCTAGTGGCGACCCCCACAGGGTGCACTGTCTGGTTAAATGGTCCATTATACGTGATGTGGCGAAATTCTTTCTTTGCACATTGGATCAAGAATGGCGCTCACAGAAGATGGAAGATTTGCTGTTAGAAGCGGTTCCATTATAAGTTTCCAGCCCTGACCCCATTTTGAATTAGAGAATTTGAACATTCGCTTATGTAAGCGAATTCAAGAATGAGAAGCAAGAAAAGGAAGGGTGAGAGATTGTATTTGACTAACCTTCAGCCATGCCGAAAGGGTGGAACTCTTATGCCAATAGAAGTGATTGATCGAGTTCAGTTGTGCTTACGATGTCGCTTCTGTATCTTGGAATTGGGGCTTCATTCAGCCTTGGTCCATTTCGGGGGTTGAACTTCCCATTCCCATTGTCGGGATTGAGACCCGCCTCTTATACATTCTCTATATTTAGAGCCGCAGAGTGACCATCGGAGTCATCTGTTCGTCCCTCCGAGGATTGCAACCTGTGCTATCTGTTATACTCAATATGATTACCTTTGATTTTTGCACCGATGATCCTTTCAAAAAGTGAGAATCGGTTGGTGTTCCTTTGCCCCCCTTGCATTTTCTTCCAAAGAAAGAGCATTTTCTTCCAAATCAAATCTAGAAAACAAGAGTTTGATTGCTTAGGCGCTCCTCCCTTGTCACATTCATCTCGCTTTGGGTTGTTCTCTAAGCAGCTTTTATTGATTCAGAGCATCAACATCTAGGCGGGCAATAAAGATATGAAAAGTGCACAATGCCTCGATATCGGCCGCTTCTTATCTTGAACCGGCGGTAGGTACGGGGCCCGATCACAACGTCAAGTTCAATTTACCTCCAACAGTTGCCCTTTATCTCATCCAGACCGTTAGCATAGTCTAGTAGTGGCGGGCACCTAGGACCTATCTCATTTTCAACCGATTGTCCAATTTCCTTTCCGAAACTGATTCTTACACTCGGCCTAGCGCTGTTAGTAAGAAGGGGGTGCATTTCGAGGCGAGACCAATCTAGTGAATCAGGTAGTG
>NW_026775699.1:0-30000 GCF_030987335.1 Cornus florida | reverse complement strand
TTCTAACACCACTTGTTTAGGTTGGGGTTTTTCTTTTTTTCGGTATGCCGCTCTGCGAGCAAAGCAAATTTACATAAATCCAACCTAATATCATGAATATCCTTCGCCCGTTATCTCCCCATCTTCCTATTTATAAGCCACAGCTCACTTCGACGTTTCCAATTTCCCATAGAATCTCCGGAGCTTTCCTAGCCACTATCGTTTTCTTTTTTTATCTTCTTTGTCTGAAAATTGGTTTGATTTGCTTCACTTATGAGAATTTCTACCAATTCTTGTTTTATTCATCAAAGCTCATCCTAATCTCCGTCGAGATTACTGCCTTAGCCCTGTCCTATCATCTGTATAATGGAGTTCGTCATTTATGGACGGATTTTTCGGGATTTTCCTTTCTTAGAATTTACAGAAAAAGATGGAAATGACTGTTCCAAATTTCACCTATACCTTTGAGATTGAAAAAAGAAAAGGGAGTGGATAGCTCTTTTTTGGTAGCAGCAGTGGTTCGAAGAAAAGAGGGCTATCAGGAAAGCTATATGGGCTTTGAAGCTATTGCATCGTTTGCCCCTTTCTCTAATGAATATGCATTTTCTATGAAAGACTCTCTATTTACGCTTGCTCGCAATCAATTCCATCTTGAAATGACTGAAACATCTCTTTCTGAAATAAGTGGATTCACTCCTTACCTACTCACTTCTGATCTCATCTGTATTCCGATCGAAGAAAGAATCTCGTTTTTTTCATGTTGACTACTATCTTTTTGAAGTAGATAGCCAAAAGTGCTCATTCTATAAGATACTGGAAAAGCCGACTCATGTTTCCACGTCATTTTCATTACGAAGATGTATCACGTCAGGATCCGTTGCTCAAACCGAATCACGCCAACGTTATGGAAGTTCCTGGATCGTGTCAAATCAGAGTCGTACCAAAGGCAGCACCTTCTTCTTTCATAATCCAAAATGGAAAATTGGCTATGGAGATTCCGCGCGGTCAGAAAGTCATACAGACACAACGGGCTTCGGCGGGAAAGTCGTTTCGATCCAATCCATTCTGGGGGTCAAATAAAGACAAAAAGGGATATGTCAGTGACCTAGCACGACAAAGCACTCTTCGAGGGCATGGAATGTCTCATTTTTTGGTCAGAATATCCACAGTAATGTCTCTGTTAGATTCTCCGGTCGAAATACGGGAAAAGTCCATTCAATTCTCGATGGAAACGGAGTTTTGCGAATTCTCCCCGGAACTTGCAGATCATTTCGAGATCTTCGAACATATTCGAGGGTTCAATGTGACTATTGTCACTTCGGCCAACACACAAGATGAGACTTTACCACCGTGGAGCGGCTTTTTTCACAAAGATGAGGTGGAAACTCAGTAAGATGTCGAAGAATCGAAATATACGAGATCACAAACGTAGATTGCTCGCGGCTAAATATGAATTGAGACGAAAGCTTTATAAAGCCTTTTGTAAAGATCCCAATCTTCCTAGTGATATGCGGGACAAACATCGTTATAAGTTGTCCAAGTTGCCAAGAAATAGTTCCTTTGCACGAGTCAGAAACCGATGTATTTCCACGGGTCGCCCTCGTTCCGTATATGAGTTCTTTCGAATTTCTCGTATCGTTTTTCGTGGATTAGCATCTCGAGGTGCTTTGATGGGCATAAAGAAATCGTCTTGGTAGCAACCACCAATCCAATAGAAACAAGGGTTCGCTCTGCTGCTGGCCTACAAGCAAGGTAAGTAGGTCCATTACCGGCCGGCTCCGGCCCGAAAAGACCTAACGGAGTCATCCCTTATCTCGGATCGGAGATGCTAACGGGGCAGGAATCGAAGTGTGGGGGACCTCTCTACCGCCTCTGTCTATCTTTCCTTCCTGTCAAGTATGCTCCCCAGACATAGACTACGTACAGGGAAGTACTCTTGGAAAGATAGAATCTCACCCGTGAACATCACATTCAGTTACGAATGTCACTCCCGAGGGATCGACCACTATTCTCAATATAGTAAGGCGGGGAACTCTTGTTCATTGGAGCGCCGGAGTGCGGAGGTTGTTCCCATCATTGAAGTCAGGGGTGGGACTGAGCCTTCCGAATGAGAAAGACAAAAAAGTGCTTCGTTTCGTTGGAAAAACCAACGCAAATATCATATTGACTTTCTCTCGCCCTGCTTTCTAAGGATAGATAGTTTAGGTGGGAGAGAGTGAATGAAATTCTCTCCTTTCCAAAGCTGCGCAAGGCGGCCCCCCCAGAACAAAGCCCCGCCCCTCTTTTCCCCTTTGAATGAAAGACCCCCGCCTCGCTTCCTATTCATTTCTGGGTCTGGACCCGAGGGCCTTTTTTTCTCAAGAGGTGAATTTCGAAACAAAACTCGAGCGAAGGGAATGAAAGCTTTGATGCTGCTAGTTGAGGCATTCCGCCGGGAAGGAGGTTGAAGTTTTTCTCCCACATATAGCTGTCAAAGCTAAGAAAGAAGATCCGTTTTCTTACGAGAATTCGAAACAAACAGTGTCCCTCTGCTTTAGCCTGGGAGTGACGTCGCCAGGAAGATATGAACACCTAGTTGTGCTAAAGAATCGGATTACAGACCTATTCTATATAATGACTAGGTAGTTCATCATTCCCAAAATATGAATGAAATGAGAAAAACGGGTGACGCATTTGACCTGTCTTGAAGGAGATTTCCACGCACATTGTGATCAGATGAACTTGCTCGATTGCGATAGAGCACTCGGGGGACGCTGAGCACAAACACACAATCTCCACGAAAACAGCTGAGTTTTGATCATCATTTGATTTTCATCAACATTTCACAGAAGTCAACGATCTATTAAACAAGAATGGTCTACCTACTGCTGAGTCTACTCGACAAGAAAGCATCGGCAAAATAGGGGGGAAGCTAAGATACGAATTCACGCACCTTTGCGCCCTCTTTCACCGAAGAGGAAAGAAGAATCTTCCAAGCGGACAGAGACCTCCATTTCCATTAGATGATTCATTCCTAAGCTTGCTTTGTTGCAGCAAGATGATCAGTCCGGGAGTGCTGGAGAGAATATAAAGCGGTCAAAACCTCTCTTCTTCGGTCACCGAGCAGTAGCAGTCGGACGACTCTTCACCCTTCGACGCTTCTTTTGCTGTATAACCCCCTCCATCCTTCGGAGGTGAAAGAAAGGTCTAAATAGTTGATATAGTAGGGCCCCAGAACGCTCAAAAGGTGGGGGAACAAGAGTTGTCATGATAGAGAAAAAAGAAATGACTATAAGGAACCAACGATTCTCTCTTCTTAAACAACCTATATCCTCCACACTGAATCAGCATTTGATAGATTATCCAACCCCGAGCAATCTTAGTTATTGGTGGGGGTTCGGTTCGTTAGCTGGTATTTGTTTAGTCATTCAGATAGTGACTGGAATTTTTTTAGCTATGCATTACACACCTCATGTGGATCTAGCTTTCAACAGCGTAGAACACATTATGAGAGATGTTGAAGGGGGTTGGCTGCTCCGTTATATGCATGCTAATGGGGCAAGTATGTTTCTCATTGTGGTTCACCTTCATCTTTTTCGTGGTCTATATCATGCGAGTTATAGCAGTCCTAGGGAATTTGTTCGGTGTATCGGAGTTGTAATCTTTCTATTAATGATTGTGACAGCTTTTATAGGATACGTACCACCTTGGGGTCAGATGAGCTTTTGGGGAGCTACAGTAATTACAAGCTTAGCTAGCGCCATACCTCACGTAGGAGATACCATAGTGACTTGGCTTTGGGGCGGTTTCTCCGTGGACAATGCCACCTTAAATCGTTTTTTTAGTCTTCATCATTTACTCCCCTTTATTTTAGCGGGCGCCAGTATTCTTCATCTGGCCGCATTGCATCAATATGGATCAAATAATCCATTGGGTGTGCATGCAGAGATGGATAAAATCTCTTTTTACCCTTATTTTTATGTAAAAGATCTAGTAGGTTGGGTAGCTTCTTCTATCTTTTTTTCCATTTGGATTTTTTATGCTCCTAATGTTTTGGGGCATCCCGACAATTATATACCTGCTAATCCGATGCCCACCCCGCCTCATATTGTGCCGGAATGGTATTTCCTACCGATCCATGCCATTCTTCGTAGTATACCTGACAAATCGGGAGGTGTAGCCGCAATAGCACCAGTTTTTATATGTCTGTTGGCTTTACCTTTTTTGAAAAGTATATATGTACGTAGTTCAAGTTTTCGCCCGATTCACCAAGGAATATTTTGGTTGCTTTTGGCGGATCGCTTACTACTAGGTTGGATCGGATGTCAACCTGTGGAAGCACCATTTGTGACTATTGGACAAATATCTCCTGTTGTTTTCTTCTTGTTCTTTGCCATAATGCCCATTCCGGGACGAGTTGGAAGAGGAATTCCTAATTCTTACACCGATGAGACGGATCACACCTGATCAGTGAAAAATTATTACACCAAGAATTTACGAGTGAGTATTACACCAAGAATTTACAAGCTTATGAGTCCCTCTTTTCACATTCCAAGCTCTCATTTCTAAACTTACGCCCAGGAAGCTTGATCCAAAGCAGTGCTGATTCACTTCTGTACTTTCTCGTCAAGAGCGGAGCGAGATGCCCAGCTTTGCTTGTTTTGTTACGCTGGGTGGAACTCGTGCCTTCAGAATTGAAAAATGGAATAGATAGAGTAATATGCCACTGGCTTGGAACATAGGGACAGGACATTCAGTAGATAGAAAGTCATTATTGTACTATAAGAGTGTGGCAAGGTAGCATAGCCTCGTTCGTGGCCTGGGCCTAAGGGATATGCATGTAGTTGTCTAGCCAGATCCGCGCTTGGTGATGCGATTTACAGAGAGTTTACACCTGTTCTAGTTACAAGCAAGAGTGGAAATCAAATCACTGTCTCAAAGACAAGTCCACCTTCACTCGATACGATACTTGAACCTAAAATGCATAAGCGCTCGTGAAAACTATGAATAAGAAAGAGCAATCTTTCATATTTCCTAATAGGTCAAAATACCATTAGAAGAAAAGAAGACAGTTAAGTGGCTAGTATCACCCTTAAGGGCTTTAGCCGATGTCTCTTTTTGAAAAACTTTAGTCGAATATAGATGTGAAACCTAAGAAATTGAGGAAGAAGCTTGCTTTGTTTGCTTTATTGTTGCCTATAACTAAGTCCGAAGGCTGCAGATTGGACTGCTTCTCAGAGCAGAAAGTGAATCAGGCAAGCCCTATTGCTAATTTCATTTGAGTCGTATTGCTTTGAACCCTCACTCGGGTCTTCTAATTCCTTAGAATATGCAAGTTAGTGGAAATCCAGAGCGTTGAGCAAGAGCAAGAATGGGTTGTAGCATTTACTAAAGGATGAAAGTGGTCAGGTCACTTATAGAGCCGGAAGAGATAGGCGGCAGGGCAACTCAACGTTCAATGGATCTTGGCGCTTTGCTTTCTTTTTGTACGCGATACGCGTGACTTTCTCGAACAACTGCAAAAGCATTTCATTTGAGGAGTGATCGAATATTCTCAACCTTGTTCTCCTGGCCTGGGAAAGATTCTTATTCAAGCTGACTCACTTAGCGGAACACTTTTCATATATAGCTGTACCTAAAGAATTCCTCACCGGCTCATGCAAGACCACTTCCTCATTTCTTTTTCGCTGTTTGATGGATTCAATGAGATTCGGCCTAACCTGGTTGTGTAAAAGATGCTCAATACCGTGCAAGTTGTAAAGCAGATTCCTGTCCAAAAGATAGAATTGATCAACGTCTCCGCCCTTTCAATCAACCAATAGCTGTTTTCTTCTTTTCTTCTTCGAATTGGGAAGATGCAAATGCTCAAAATGATTCATTCCCAGAAAGCGTCCGTTAATGGATAAAGTTTCTTGAAGTTTTTGTAGCACGAACTTCTCTTTCTTACGCTAATCTCGCCCCTTTTCTTCTCTCTAGGTCTTCTGGGAATGCTCAAGCGCGTATGGCTTCTCTTCTAGGATCGCTTTTCCTAAGGTCAGTTCGAGGCTACGAAAACTACAGTGCAGTGCGTGCGCTCCTGTGCGCTAGGGCTTTCAAGCCTTACTACACTCCCGCCTTCGAATCCAATCTGAGGGATCGACCCTCTCTCTACTGGCATTTAGGGCTTGCCGCCTCTCTTCCTATTGACCGTGCTCGCTGTTGACTCCTGCCCTGTCCGACGTGCTTGCTCTCAACGCCCACATATGGCACAACTTTGCTTTGTTAGATCGCTGCTTTACTATGAAGAAGGTGGTCCGGGGTCCGTTAGGGAGAGAGACAAACTAAGACGGGGATTAGAGGTAATGGAGATGAAAGATAGGCGTACCAAGAACATATTCCTACGAGAAACGAGTTTCAGATAGATAACAGAAATGGAGGATATGAAACAGAAAGAACCTCCAGAGCCAGCCAGCACGGCTCGGCTAGCGATCAGTAACAGCAGCACCAGCGGCACCTCCGTCTTGTCCTGTACCCATGCCTGCGCTCGAACCGTATCCTTAGTAATAGAGTCTCTTCCGGAACACAACAACAAAGGGTTCCAGAACGGAATGGAGAAAGAACCAAATGGCAGGATCTTCTTAACCAAGGTAGGCCAGATAGGACGGTAAGTGAGAAGAGAAGACGATCAGTTTCATTCATTTAGTACTTGAAGTCGTCGAATCGAGAGAGAGCAAGATTCGCCCAGTAAGTAGAAAAAGGTCAGTCGAGTTGCTCATTCCATTTTACGTATTAAGGATTTAGATACTAGCTCTTTGCGTAAGTTTGTCCATCTTTTTTGATTCTTCCAATAGCTTGCTTACGATTGCTTTTCCCTGCTGAATGATGCGCCTCTCATTGGGTTTGGGTTTAGTCACGCACCTCTCTCTTGCTGTTAATTCCTCCGTTGCAGTTTGTTCTTTCTTTCTGGAAAAGAGATTTTCTTGGTCAAAAGTGTTCCGGGTACTGTATCGTTGGGCTGGACGACCAATATCCTTTCTAGTTCCGTCAGCGCTTGCTGCGCGTACAGTGCTTTTGCGCTCAACTCGCTGCCTACTCCAACCTCGGTTACCAAGCCGCCCAACGAGAGACCTAAGTACTCATCAGGGCTCTACTGGGCGAAGGTTTATCGAAAAGATTGACAAGAAATCCATGGTTATTTGTTTAAGTTGAAGAGGCTTTCCATGTGATAGAAGTGGCCTTGCCCCTGCACGAAAGAACCCATCTCAGATTGGAATATTGGGAATACCTCACCGTTGGAGACCGAAAATAAGATTGCACCGTCCATTGAGTGGGAAATGCTGAGTAGGCCGGCCTATATCTGACTCCCGTAGCCTTCACTAGATATTGACTCATCTAGGGGAACTAGCTGACTAATAGATCAAATCAGTCTCCTTACCTCGAAAAAGAATGAAACTTCCAAGCCGCTAGATCCATATGGTTGGACGGGAGCTTCACCTTTCACTTAAGGAAGTGGTGGTACAAAAGAAGACAATCCTTGCCCTTTCTCTTTCTTCTTTTTGGGGTGCTCCATTTTGTATCGAGGAATGTCGTATAGTGAGTGGTATTTCAATTCTTCTATTTTGAAGCCTCAGAGTATTCGGGAAAATGATGTTCGACTCACCGGTGTTAAGTGTTTCTTCCGAGCCAGTGAGCTTATCCTCCAAAGTCAATCTCTCGTGGCTTGAGGTTTAGTTACTAAATAAGGGCTTCTATAGTCCCCAGCGATGTGCTCTCGATCTAAAGCTCCACCTCTAACCATTATTTGATGATTGAACCCAGAAGTGTGAGTCTCATTCCGCAGCTCCCTAAAGTCAATGTGTCAGAGTTTTGGCCATGGGGTTCCCTCCTTGGCAAAAGTCAAATAGATTCTTATCAACTTGATACGAACTGTACGCTGTTATTCTCTTTTTCCCCTATTTTTCCCCTTGTTCATCAACCGGAAACTGGGATCAAGCGGAGACAGAAAGAAATAACTCACGCTTGCTTGGTTACCACACTACCTTTTAAAAGCTTAATTCTTTCTTAACTTCATTAGATCACAAGACTGCTTGTGGGTGGCTCTGTCCAAGCTAAGCTAATTAATGGCTATGGTAAGAAAGTTCATTCCTCTACCTTAGTGGACGCAGCAGAGATGTGACTACAACTTTCTTTTTGTCTCGCCCCTATCTCGAAAAGTGGAACTTACGGCTCTAGATCGAGATAATGGCCTGTTACAATTGACGTCTTTGTCGAAGAACAAGCCCCGGCCTGTTGACTGAAGAAGAGGTTACCGTTACCGATGGAGCAAGAAGGGCCCCGGTCCAGCACCTGTTCTCTTCTGCGAAGCACCACCAGCTCTCTTGCGCTTGGGGATTGATCTTCTATGCCCCTTTACGCGAGCTTTAAGCCAAGTTCTCTCCCCTTTTTGATAGATTACCTATCGCTGCCCCAATCATCGGTTTTCCGCCCGAAATAAGGTCATTCGTAAGCCCCATCAAAAATGAGCCTCTGTTCACCTGGGTTCTTTGAGTTTAGTGCCACAATCTCCGTTCAAAAGGAGCGGTCAGTGAACCTTCGCTTCGGGTTCTTCTAGTACCGAACCCACCCCTCTGCTAAGAATCCGCCTGGCCTTCGGCCCTAGGTAAAGACAGAACTACATGGTTCAGCCGCTTCAACCCAACCGGTCGTTAGGCGTGGTAGTGGCCGGGGTTCGGGTGCTAAGATCTTCGATCGGGTGTGGACTTTCTTTCTGTAGATATCGTCCTTAAAACATTTGAATTGCATTTCCAACTGTGGAATGAAATTGATTAAAAGAGAGATCCCCTTCACATTGGCTGTCAATTGGTGAGAAAAGTGTATGGTTTTTAGAGGACTTAGCGTGGTCATTTCCCCTGCCAGTTTCAGTGCCTGTGGGAGACCTGGTTCGAGATGAGATGGCTCTCTTGCTTGGCTTATCGCGTTGCCCAGGAATTGCCTATCAGACAAGACTCTCGAAAGAGCTATTTGAATGGAATGAATATTCTATTAATAGAATATTGAGACTTTGGCTTACTGGTCGATAGCTCGAGATGAAGGCAATTTTGTTCTACCAATGAATTCTGATTTGACTGAGCCAAGTAGCAGTGAAGTTACAAACAATGATCAATTTCTCTGAGATTTCTTCCATTTCCGATAGGGCTTCTCTTTCTTCTTCCTCGTGCATCACCTGTAAGGATAGTTATAGTACGGTCACATGTTACTTACCCAAGGGTCGTCCCTCTAAGCGACCCCTGCCTGTGCGGGCTCAGCCTCCTCTTCTTCCGTCGGAGGTTTGCAAGCCGTTCTCTTTCCATAGAATTAGCTTGTTGGGTAAGTGATTCAATCTTTCAACATTCCTACCTACCTTGCCCGGTTAGAAGCTAGCCCAGCTTATTCATTCCAGAATCAAACTAATGACTCTCCCTATTGTTGAAATCCCAGAATCAATCTGAATGTTCTCCACTTCCAACAAAAACGAAGAGTATTGCTGTTTTCCGACTTTAAAAGCCATGCTTTGAAGGTTCGCTAGGGCACTACTCTACCTTCTCAGTTCTTCACCCCTTGCAACAATAGCGAAATCTTCCACAATTGAATCATTTGAATCCTAGGACTCATAGGGGTGGTCCGGTCATCTCCATCTCAAGGAAAAAAGAATCCTATTGAGTATGAGCAGGAACTTCTGGCAAAACAGCTTCACACGCCCGTGCCTGTACTATTTCTATTCAGAAAGGTATGCTTCTAAAAAGGAGGACAGGACCTCCTCCTCAATGACCATCTCCCGTAGCGTGAAACCGCTTTCTCCCCCTACTTCTAACAGTCAGTCAGTAATGGAAGTCAGTTAATGTGTGTATTAGACATCCAAAGGCTTCCCACTTTCAGGCGCAAACAGAAAAAAGAAGTCGATCCGATGACTCTATAGAAGACAATACTGAAAGAGAGAAAGAAGAAAATCTTGGCTGACGAGCTTACTCCTTGCTTAGAAGGCTTAGTAAGCGAAAGAAAAGGCTGTTTCGAAGGAAGATTATGGCGTTGGAGACACGCCAGATACCCTTACCTGTTGAAGTAGAGACTGACGTCATATAGAGCCTGACTTCTTTCAAGTTGAAGATAGGATCTTAGGCCGGCGGTTACCGGCTCATAGCGATCCATTTCGGCTCTTAATTGCTATGAGCACCTGGGTTCGTCGATGGAACTTCTAGATGACTGTTGGAAGCTGGAGTCAACTCTGACTTACTTATAAGAATATTGATTCTATTTTGCTTCTTCTATCTATGGTAAAGGTTCCATCTTTGTCCACCTCTTCTGGTCACATATCTGCTCGGGGGAGAACTCTCAGATTCCACCCCCTCTCCCGGTACACTGATTGAGGATATAAAGATGAGTTCTTTATGAGTTTCAAGTTGGAAAGAAAAGAGACGCCACAGACGCCCATCTCAGCCTCGTGTGCTGGAATCTTAGTCATCTTACTACTTAGTATTGGTAATCTTGCGTGCTTGTAATTCCTTTAAGACAACTCCTTCTCCGCTTTTTGTCGAATTTCTTCGGAATCCCAGTTGAAGTTCACTTTTAGACCTTTCTAGCCGTTCGAACGGTGTACCTTTTCTCCCTACTTTTTGGTGTAGATCGGCATGTTTCGGATAATCTTTCATTTCACTACTCCCCAGCTATCGCCTCTACAATATGAACTTCTCACTCCTAAGGAAAGCAAGCTTCCTATTCGATTTAGATTTGTTTGAAACATGCCACTGTGAATGGGATTGGGATGAGAAGCTCTTGTTTTAAGACCGAGTCTTATCGCGCATTCTGTAGAAAGAAATACAAGACATGGAAAAGAGAAAGAAAACAGTGCGCTCGCTACTTTAGCTAGTTCAATTCAAAGGGCGGGAAGATTCTATTTTGTTATATGTCATGAAGTGGATCCCCCTCTTTCTTTACCTGTATTCCGCTGATCTAAGGCCTTCAAGACCGATGGAAAAGGAAGGCAAGCCCCCCCATTAGAGAAGTGTCATTCTTTCCCGCTATTTCGCTTCTCCCATTCCTATTACTTTGGTCGAGCAAGTGACGTTAAAACTATCCCGGTCGGAGCTTTTCAAGATCACCTAGCGGATTGAAAGAATAAAGTGAACAACTTCTACAGTGGAGCCAAACCAGTCTCCGTTGTTCAAAAAGCAGCTCCAAGGGCGTGAGTGAGGCAAAGTTAGGAGAAAATGATCCTGTTTACGTAGTCTTAGGACTGCAAAAGACATTCTCCTCGGTTCAAAACCGGGCTACCGTTTTGGCAGGAAGATGCGCTTCTTCTCCTAATTGAAGAAAGAGGTAGGCTTAAAGTAGTAAATCAGGAAGTATGCGTCAACAAAGAAGACCCTGTGCATTGATGGGTGGTTGATCCTTACATAAGTGAGTGATTAGATAAGGGTCCACTCCTAAGGGCTAGGAAAGAAAGATCATGATTTCATGAATAACGCGAAAAGCAGGGGTTTATTGAACATAATGAGTGAACTGCTCTAAGAGCAAAGGTGGTCCTACTCGCCTGGAAATCCTTCGCGGAAGGGGTGCTTACTGAAAGAGTTCAACACCGAAAGCTGGGAATAGCATGTCATTTTAGAACGATTGCTGAGGCTCTTTAGCTGTTTACTTGTCGTGATTGGTAGGGAAAGTCATGCTCCGTATTTTTTACTTTTTCATGCCGCAGTGTGGGCTCGTCCGGACATGGGTTCTCCCACCATGAGCCAGATACGAGAGACCTTTGCGGAATTCACCTGCAAGGATCGAGACAGAAAGCACTTTGATTTACAATATTGTTTGACCAGAGATGCAAGAGGAGGGGCGGGTCTCTTATTTGATTAGTGAGCTTTGCTCTCACTCTGTTCCAGACCTGTTACGGTAGAGTCAATCTTTAGCTTGAAGTTCAGTTATGCAATAAGAGAGAGAGCTAACTTTCAGAGGACTTCGGGTTTCAGTACATACTAAGGCGTCAAATGCCTTAATTTAAGGCTACAAATCCAATGTACCATATTTGTACAATAAGAGTGCCACGGCTCTCATACTTCTTCCTTTTAGTCAAAAAGATAGGTACAGCAAAGGCAATCCAGACAATCAATATGATTCGCCACGGTTCCTTGAAAAACGAACGAGATTACCACCTCTCGGGCTCTCATCCGCCCTATCCGCCCATAAGTCAACAAAGAAGAATGTAACTCGTAACTATAGCAGCCACCGAAATAGACCTATGCTATGGTCAGGAAGGGCTAGGTCATTTTTACTTCTAAATCCTCTCTACCCTATTTCGAACCCTGTGGCGGAAATTGAGATCAAAGGAAAGGCAGAGGCTCATGTCTATATACAGCATTTAGCAATCAGATCAGAAGAATAGAAAGTTACTTTCGACAAAGCTCAAGGGGAGTAGGTTAGGAAGAAGCGCTAACGCCGTTTTCATCTTCTAAAGGCCCAGACCTAGTGATGCTTCCCAACCAGTAGGAATCGTCAACTAGAACGCTTCCTCAAAGGGTACCGCTTAGGCACTTTCTAAAGCTAAAGGAGTGCTAGTTGACGTAGCGCTTTGTCAAATTGTCAACTTCCACTATAGAATTCCCCTCTGGCGCAGGAAGGACCGCTTGACCACTCTTTCGTCCTTTCTTCATTGGATTTGCTTCATTCATTTGTTCGTAGACTTGAATGAGATTTCATGCTCGAGAATCCTTTCCGCTTAAGAAGCCAAGGTCTGAAGGCGCAATGAAGTTATGGGTGGCCCCAGTGTCCACCATTGCCAACACTTACTCGCCACCAGGTCGCTATTTCACAATTCTCAGTCACTAAAAGACTGTCAATAGAGATCTCCTCTAAATCAATGGCTATCGACATCGTGAACATCAGCATGTAGGTTCTTATAGGAATCCCAACAAAGCACGAATCAAAGGCACTCCCAGGCTAAAGAATGAAGCGATGGAACGAAAGAAAGAGGGGCGGGAGCCAAGCGGGGCTCCGATAGAGAGCTTTTTCTGCTGCGGCTGAAATGTATAGTAGAGTTTTAGAGTTCGACCCTTGATAGGAGGAGGCATAATCACAGTTAGCAAGAAAAGGGATTCGTGCATATGTTCGCGTGGAAAAGAGTCTTCCAAGTCCGGCAGACTGGTAAGCGTACAGAGGCCTCGTTATTATATTGAATAACGGTGTTCGGTCTGAGAGTATTTTAGAGCCAGTTGAAGCGGTTCGTCAAGTGGATTATTTCAAATTGGTTAGTCAGGCTGGAGACCCGCACGGGAAAGCAAGTATTTTTTGATCTAGTAGTCAAATCAACCCTGCTATCTTGAGTATTGAAACTTGCCTTCTGGTTCCTGTGTTATCGAATATTAGAATTCTCTTTCTCATACATATCCATATTGATAAAAAAAGCTTGTATGCAAGAAATTCCTTAGATGGTGAAGGTTAGTCATCTTTCACATGTTAGTTACAAGTCCATTTTTCTATTGCTGAATAAAAGAAAAGAGACCCCCCACCAAAGAAAGAAGATCTCAGCAACACAAAACAAGGGTGAACGAAATTTCAAAAGAAAGTGGAAATAGAAAGAAAAACATTTTCAAGCCAAAGAAAGTACTATCTGGTTTGAATAGGTAGCAGGATGGGCCCTTTGGAACCAAAGAAATAAGGGAATTCGCCGAGGAAAGCCCTTTTGAGCACGTAGGCTTGCTCCTAAATGAAGTAGAGTCGCCTTCAGACCTTCGCTTAATAACCAGCTTCGGCTCGGTAAACTTTCATTTCACATAGCCACTTGAGGGTTTTCCATTCAATGAACCCACCAGCCACGCACGGACTTTGAGGAAAAGGAAAGTAGGTACGACCGATGCACCTAGGCTCTATACAGATTCAAGATGTACAGAAATTCTATCTTCTGGTCATATTCTAGCCCCCGTGATAATCAAATTCAGAATATTATTGACTATATATTGGTACGCTTGTTGTGTGGTCTTGGCTTCGGAATTGTTGATATGGGCACAAACCTTTTTCTTAGCTACAGGAAGGTTGACAGGAATTTGGTAATAGAATAATTGGACCCAATGGGACACCGGAGACATTCTTCTTTTATTGAGATGAAGTCCTTGCGTAATTTGTTGACTTTTATTTCGTTCTTCTTGTTGTTCAGTTTATGTTGATTTCCAATTTCAAATGGAAACGTTCCCATTGCGGTTGTTCCCATACGCTTCCGTTTATGTCCTCTAGCTATGGACTAGTAAAGAATTTCTAGAAGTTAGCTTCTGACTCTGTAAGTTTTGATGATGATAGCATTTTCCAAGGAAAGACAACCCTACAAGATATCAACCAGGCCGCACTAGACACACTAACTATTCGTTGTACGCGGGCAAAGTCTACCTTTTGACAAGGAGTTTTGCATTATACTCTTTACAATCCATTAAGGGCACATTTCACTCATTCTAGCCGCTGTAACAATAATGTCTTTAGCCATAGCGACTCTTGATGAGGCGAAAGTCTCATCCATCTCCTCTACTGGCATGGCAGCCAAGGTAGAGAATACTCGCTATAGTGCAGAATATGAGTACGGAGCGATACGTGGTAAGATATTCTTTTCTTGCGTCAGCTGTCAAAGATTCTATCTACCCAAGAACCGAAGATGACTCGCGCGGAGAAAGATCAGAAGGAAAGGGATAGCCCAAGTGATGGAGAAAGCAGAGGTGGCACCATTTAGACTGCAGTTCTTGAACTTGTTAGACTTTTGTAGGGTGAATTACCTATTGATCATCCAAGAATAGGTTTTGCTCTATTGCAACCCGGTCAAAGAAGCGAAGTTCTTTATTCGTATAAATAAGGTTCGGTGGTTCATCCTTATTTTAGAGATTCGATTAGAGAATGAGTCAAGTCAGCCTAGAAGCCAAGAAGCCTCATGCTTTTGTTTCGCTTTCTCATCACTCTAAGCAACCGGACTCTAGGAAAGGATCAAGTGGCAAGCTGTTGATCCACTCGTAATAGATGCGTATGATAAGCTCTCTACAACTGTCGTAAGGTTTGCTCAAGGTATCTGTTGTTGATGTGTGAAGTAAGCTTCCCTTTTCTATTAGAATGCTGTACCCTATTGGCACACCAACCCCATCGAGATTCAAGAAAGAGGCAGGAGGCAACTTACGAGCTTGTTTGCTATAAATTCCTTAGTTTCTTCAGCCACTCTCTACCCGAGGAGATCACAAATAATCACACAGCGAGGATGTACGTGGAGATGTTTCAGTTGGTGTTGAGGGTTGGATCACTAAGAGATGACGACGGCGATGAAGAAGGTCTCCTAAGTCAATTAGGTAGGTCAGTGTTGGTCCTCTGTACATTCCACCAATTGCAGAACTTTCAGAGGACGCGCCATGGAATAAAGAGCCTAGCTTTACGCTTCTGTGCCTTAGAAAATGGGATTCGAACTCACCTGCCTTAATATTCAAATAAGTAAGTACCGATGCTTTCTCAGTTGGTTCCGCCAAGTCAAGGTTATTGACCTTGCCTTTTTTTGCATTGCTTGAAGAGTTTCATTGTCGAATCGCTTAGTTTCGACTTGCCCGTAGGAGTTCCCTTGTTGATCACCACCCCACGGGACTCTCTTTTCTCTTTTTCGTTTTCTTGTTGAAGATGATGGGTAAAAGCAGGCGGAGAAGGTTCGGATTGTCAACGAGAAGTCAGCTTTCTTTGTCCAAGATGTTCAAATGAGATCTTTTCTTCACGCTTTGGCCAATATGATCAATCTCTGGGCTTGAGAGCTCATTTTTGGGAAATTGGCTACTCAAGAAAGACAATCAGTATCATCATATGAGCTACTAGATAGGACACGAGTAGAGGCTATTAATGCTTTCTCGCTGTCCTTAGCTGAGGTAATATTCATCAAATAAGGAATTTACATTGAATCGTTTGGAGGTGGAAGAATGTTGAACCCCTTACACGAAGAACTAGAAACTGAGAAAGAGAAAAAAGGCTCGCCAGTGCGTTTTTACATGACACTTAAAGCCGTCCAATTCGGGGAAAATGGCCCTTGCTTAGTAACCGTATAGCGCGAGGCACTCCGGTTACACACCGCCAAATGAGAATGATAGCCTTTGGACTGAGTGTGATTCTCCTTGCCAATAACGATCACACGGCAATCAAACAACTCCAATACCCTCCTAAGGGACTACTCTTTGGTAACCCTTTTCCTATCACCACGCTCAGCATGGGACAGCGTGAGAAAGACGTACTGGCGTAGGGAGGTGCCCCCCCGAGTCACTTCGTTCGCTTTGGCCCTTTTTTCCGGTGAGACTGAATTCGCATTCTCATTTTCTGAGTCATTCTCCGAATAAACCAAATAATCTTTCTCATAACCTTTGCTCGTAGACGTGGATTTAGGCCTCCTCGTAGAAGTCTCTTTCTTGTTACGAGTAGAAGTATTGGTTGCAACTGACACCTCTTGTGTATCAAATTCCGTATCTAAACCTGCCTTCTCTGGCACGCTAGGAGCGCTTCGAAGGCATTTCTTTGTAGCCAGCCGTGGGACCTTACTCTTCTGGTACAAAGGAATAGACCCATAATTGCGTCTATAAATCATAGTTGTGGCGAAGTCCAAGTTGATTGATTCTGTTGTTCTTTCTTTTCTCCTATAGTAGAGTCTTCCCCTTAACAAACAAATGGATGAACGATTGATTTTGCTAGCCAATAAGCGGATTCTGAACTTATTTACAAGGCTGTTGCTCCGAGCATCTATTAGCAGGTGGGTCAGATTCACCTTTCCATTGAGTCATCTTCTCCGACATTAAGAGGTTCATCAACTTGAACAACTTCATTCTCATATAGATCACACTTTTTCAAGAAGAAGCCCCAATTAGTCAGATAGGATTAACGAGGGGAAAGAGAATGAGTCCACTAGTTTCCCCAATCACTCAGATTAGACAACATTCCCTTAATCGCTAGACATTCCTTGACTCTCTATTTGTGGATGAGGCAGCGTGAGGCAGGTACGACGAGGAAGCTTAGGGTGGTTGATCAAGCAGGGGGGCAGCGACTCCTAACAATTCCTATTCCTCGCCTCAGCTACATGTTAGTCAGCTGTAAACCAATGTATTGTCAGGCTTCTTTGCTTTCTCCATTTCCTATGTTGCCACTAGGCTCTATCTCGCCACCCTTACTTTTCGCGTTATTCATGAAATTCTAGATTCTTTGTGGTTACTAGAAAAGGGGGTGGACCTTCCCTAATATCACTAAGGAATTGATTGCAAAAAAGCTCTCCAGTCGAAGTATCATCCCCTGCTGCCTTGCTTCTTTTCAGGCATGCCGTCCTAGAGACTATTGAGTCAACAGTGTGTAGAGTTACTTTCCTAATGGATGAAGCTTTGACAGCTTTCAAATCAATATCCGGCATAAGGGATGCCAGTGGGAACTAGTTTTGATGGGTTCGGTTCAGGCAAAGAACGAATCGCCCAACTCTGCTGGTTCGTCTACTGAAATGAGGTCCCGTATGTCTCAGTTTGGCATTCCTTGTTGTCGCTTAAAGAACTCTTCTTTAATTCCCAATATGGGGTTTCGGTGACATATAGAACAACAACCCCGGTAAACAAAGAACCTTCAGAGGACTTCGTGCCAAGTTTGATTGATATGGTGCCGTGGAGTATATGGACGGACCAACCAGGTCGCGGATGCCCCTTAAGTAGGAAGGCAGGTCTGGCGGCATTTAAGTGTTGAGGCAGTGGGAGATACTTGAATAGAGTGGTACGCTTGCTTCCTTCCTAACAACTAAACCTGTCAGCGATGCGCTTTCTTTCATTCTAATTTGCTTCTTCGATTGCACTAGCCTCTCTTTTCGGAATTACATCCACGGCCATAGCTATTATAGGCACTTCAATAGCCGGGGTTGGAATTCTATTTCTTGCTGCTTGCTAGAAACTTTCTTCTTCTTCCAGTGGTTCAGGCAAAGAATTCAGAGTTTGATCTTCTACCTTTGGGAGTAGATTCTTTCACTCAAAGGATATCCAAGAACCTAGGTGAACAGAGGAGTGAGAAGGCTCATTTCATTCATTGATGATCAAAAAAAAAGATCTATCTAAAGAAATACATATGTGTCAAGAGGGTGAAACTGTGCTTAATCTGACTGATCTTTTGTATCCGTCTTTCTTCAATTCCGTCGTCTATCCAACAATGCTGTCGGCGCGAACCAACCTCAAGCTTTGCCTCTCCATAGTAGGGAGTCTGTTCGACTCGATCCTCTCCTTCAGCCTGTTCTAGCAATGTAGCTAGCGAGCTGTTGTTGAGCCAAGTCGCATTTCAGTGAGAAACCATTCCACATTTCCATGATCTTTCTTCTTGTTTAGCTAGGGCGTAGCGAGTTTCTTCGTTCTAGGAAGGGCTATGAGTCTCATTCCTTTTCTTGCGTTGTAGCCTAGCCCGATACGGTTCCCACTATAGAAGACTAAAAGCAACCAATAAAGGAGCTGGACTTGTTGATGGTGGTGGGTTCAGGGTTACCTTGAAGGCTGACTGGTGAATGAATGGGCGTATACGTTAGGCTCAATCAACCTGTTTCGTGGTTTTGGTGAGGTTATGCCAGGTGATACCTTTCTTTAGGTCTATAAGAGGATTCGACTGATGTACTGAATTTGTTGTGATGTACTTAGTATCATTTCCTATCTATATAAGACTGCACTTTCGCTGTTTCTCTCACTCACACTAGAGCTAAAACCAACTTCTCTACTTCTATCTGCGGTCAGTTACTCATCCAATAGTGCATCCGCATCAAACTCAGTAACTACTAGCAATTAAGGGAAGGGCTTCGTCATGCTTCAGTTTCTTCAGTGGAATCCGTGTGCCATATTTCCATATATAGATCTTTTGATCATCCATTTCCATCTCAGTCAATCTTACAAGCTCGGGTCACAAAACAAGAATCTACTCCGGGGTCTACGCTCCCACAACGTCCTGTTCTTTTTTGCTGATGCTTAGAGCCAGCCGGTCTGGTCATTCTCCAGCTTCGAATGAATCGATGGTAGCTTCTCGTATCTTGTTTTGGTGTTTTCCCAAATGCTAATCATAGGAAACGGGAGAAACTTCAGCATTTATATAAGTGCTTTGTCAACATACCCTTGAAAGGAGGACTCATTCGCCGTAACACAGTCTGATTTTAGATTACAGACCCGGTTCAACAGATGAATAGGGATAGGGATGGAAAGACTCAGACCTATAGCTCTACTTCTTGGTTTGACTTTTGAGTGCTGTTCAGATTCGATTAGAAACGGGATAGACTCATTTACCAGAAGCTTGACGAAGGTTTTCCAACATTCCCTTACTACCTATTTGTGGATGGGGCAAGAGAAAATGAAGCAGATTGGAAGTAGGATTGGTCCCTGTATTGGTAGTGGTATAGTTCCTCTTCGGAGCGAAGAAAGGATCAAGAATTCAATTCAGACTATTGTTTTCATTCCACAAAGAGTCGTTTCCAATAGATGGACTTGTGAAGGTAGAGACGGAAGCTTAGGCCCTTACGGCGGTGTGAATAAGATGTTTGCTTTGGAGAACTTCCTGACGAACCCGACCAGTTGACTGTTAGCGCCGAGGTCGACATATTCTTTCCTCTTGGGCATACGCTGACTTCTACATACGAAATTCTGTTAGAACGATTTCCTTTAGCTGTAACGCGCGTTCATGTGATCTTGCAGGATCCTATATCTTGCCTCGAAGTCTTTCTGGTGTCTGAGGCATATCCTCAAGCAAGCAAGGAGTCTTCGATTCCGTTTTCCGTTCTAAATCCTAAAGTATCTGAAGGAAAGTTTCCCAATCACACTTCTGAGTTTGATCCTTCCCAACACTAGTCTTCCATTCTCATCGGTTGAAAAGGAAGTGCATGATGTCTCTCTAGAAGAATTTCGTGACGTAAGTGAGTATTATAGATCGAATGAGAATCTTTGAATTCAATGCAAGTCAAGTGGCGAATTCAATGAGCTTGTCAGTACCTAGGTGAGTTTCCAATCTCCGTTCCAAATAGAACTCTGAAGTTTTCTTGTTCCGTTGCGTGAAAGTGAAACAGGAAGAAGAGACCAAACAAACCATTAGCAATAGTGAAGGGCAGAAGTCAAACCAATCATGATAGCTTTGGAGCAGTCACTCTAATTCCGTGAGAGGGTTTCTTAAAATGAGAATTTCCTTAAATAGATCTTTTGAGAATCCATGCCCTAAATGAAAGCTAAAAAGCGAAAGAAATGAGTCAGTACATTGGCCTCACCAAAGACTCTGTTAGCCTACGGGTGAGTTTAGTGAAATGAAAAGAATCCCCCGGGAGAGTCCGCATTTCCGCCTACGCTGGGATAGCAAAAAAGTAGTTCATTTCGCACATCCGGTCCGGGATCCTTGATTCATTAGTCAGCGCCGTCCCCTCATTTAGGTGAGGATTCTAGGTAGATCCCTGCGGAGTTTGTTTCGCACCTCCTATTCTAGCTCTGTCTTCTGCCCCGGCTCAAGCGCGACTTCATTCTATTAGAAAAGCAATCTCTTTTTTCAACGTAATCAATAAGTCAAAGCTTTTCTTTCCATTTAGTTAAACGGACTTTGAAACACATTTGCTTGAAGCTGCCCCATCTATAACAACAAAACCCGACCCAACTTCTCGACAGAATGAATCAACGAGAAGGATCCGGCGAGAGCAAACAACTCCAATTTCACTCATTTGCCATGTATAGGAGATAGAACTTTTTCAAAATCGAACCGGTCTCCAGGCGAAAACAGGGTCGACTACTTTTCTATATATATCCGGTCTCACTTTTGAGATTTCTTGATCCGGAGCTTAAAGGAAATCGAAGAACTACAGCTCATTTATCTATTGGTTTTTCATTAAAGGGTACGAGTCATTTACAACGCATTTTGTTCACCCAAGTCGAACGAGGAAGAGGAGTCTTTGGGTCAAAGACCGTCGACTCCGCCTAAGCCCCTTCCAGGGAGAGCTACTTTGAATTGAAGGTGGAGCCAGGCCAGCTTGCACATCAGCAAGCCTTTCGTCGCTTACTATGAGCGAAATTCAATCCTTATCAAGAAATCATGCACTGAACTTCAGAGACCTAGACTAAGGCAGCGGCACCGTAGAGGGAAGCCTAGAGAGGGAATTTTCCCCGCAATCTGTCCGGAAAGGGGATTTGAACTAAGAAAAATGCCCATTGAAGAGAAGAGTTTAGTTATGAGCACGAGTTGAGTATCACAATCCAGAAACCAACTCCAGCTAACCGATTGAGTGGGATCAATTCCTTGAACGTTGTGAGGAGAGAAGAGCACAAGCCCCGGAGGATAATATGATTCTATCTCTTCCCCTGCCCTGGACTGGATCACTTGCTTCGGTCACATTGGGTGTCAGCTTCGAACTCTTATTATAGGCTTTCCCTTTCGTATAACACCTGCTGCTTCCTTCAATGAATCTACATTTGACTGATCCAAGTAGCCATGAAGATAAAACAATGATACGTTTCGCTTCGATGAACCAACTAATTATGTAATGCATGTCGCTTGATTCTCTAACAGATGGATTCGAATTCTCTCTCTATAAGTGAATACTCACAGGAGGAAAGAAGCAAAGAGTGGCTTCCTCCCCCGGTTGACCAGATTAAGAGTGCTGGAAAGCTTGGATTGAGGCAGAAAGAGTCATCCCATCAACATCAACAAGGTCCGAGAACATGAGCAAAAGCCAAAGAAAAGGGCCAGGAAATCCATTTGAGATTGAGGGTTCGAATAGGGTTCTCCTTGGAGTCTTTGGGTTTTAGCTTCGGTGCCAGTTATGCGGTTCCGTGGCAGTCTTTAGCTTCGATGCCAGTCTTGAGCTTCCATTCCTTAGTTCAGCCAAAAGATCAACCCTAACTCGGCTTCGAGAAAACAAGGTTCGACTAGCATAGCATGTCTTATTAATAAAGCAATGGAGCTCCTTGGGCAATGGAATCGCTTTTGATGTAGCTCGTAGACTTATTAGCTCTTCGCTTTTAAAAGAGGATGCCGTTAGGAAAACAAGTACGGAATAATTCTTTTAAGAAAAGGGGATTCTTGCGCGAAACTCAACGTAAATAAGGTTGGCTAATCGATCTATAGAACTTTGGAAAGTCGTCCAGAAAGACGGATTCAACCTCAAAATGACTACAAGGGATATGGTCACCAAAACCGCCCTCGGCTTTAGGAGTTGGTCCCGAACGCAAAGAGTCTCAATCGAGGAAAAAGGAGTATTGCTGAGGAATATGTGACGAAATAAGTTGTTAACCTACCCCGTCTGACTATCCCTATAATAGTGGCCCTCCTACTAAGGGAGTTTTCAAACCATATGGAGCGAAGGTCCCGTATGCATTTCTTCAGTGAAGGGCCGGCTGTACATATGATTTATTATGTCTTCGTGAGCGTTCTTCCCACTGAATACGTGGAAGAATCTCCCGCACTCACTTTTGAAGAACTCTTTTCTCACGGCATGGTTCGATACGCATATGAAGAAAGAGAGCCATCCACTCCCGCTCAAAGATTTGGACTCTCATTAGGGGCACTTCTCAAACGAAGAGGAAGGCAGATACGCCTAAGCTTGGGGCAGGCAGCCTATGTAGTCCATGAAGCTACTACTTTGTTTAATATCTTAGCTGGACGAGGCGGATACGACGAAGCTTGAAACACAGATGATGCGAGAAAGGAATTTCTAGTCAAAGAAAGCCGAAGCTATGAAAGCAATCGCCCAATGCCAATGAATGAATAAATAGGATCGGATCGAGCATGATCACTGACTTATCTAGCATTCTATGATGTTTGGTAAGACCTATACACTGTACACCAACGAGAAAGCTTTCTCTCTTCACAGGCTTGGCTTCCAAACTGGGTGATGTTGTACTTCGCTATCTTGATTCTTCTTTGTCTCACTGTCGAAAAGAGCTTTTCACCCACAGATGGAAAAGTGACCGCTTTTTCGCTGATTGCACGAGCTAGCTTAACGTTCGATTTCGATCTCACTCAATCCGTAAGGCGCAGGTCACAAAACAAGAAGAAGCAGATCCGGGGTGAAGGCAAAGAGGAAAGCAAAGCTTCCCAGGGACGGGAAGGCAAAGAGATAGAGAGAGAATCTACTCCGAGACGAAGGCAAATAGGCTTGACAGCTTTTGCAGCTATATGCGACAGAAGTTTCGATGTTTGAAGAGCCTACGCGGAAAGGAAATAGATAAAGAAATGGCATTCCCCTGTTGTGATGAAAATGGACCAATGCGACAAATAAGGATTCTCGTATAATGATGATAGAAATTTCGATTGATTGGTGACTTCGCAGCTACTTCGCTCAACAGCTACCCCGTTGATAAGGATAGGATCGAGCAGTATCACCGACTTTACCACATTATGTTGTTCTGTTTGTTAATCGTTCTCGAGCGTCCTAGGTGTACAGGTGATGAGATTGGAATCAATTCAAAGATGATGCTATGGCCAGAACAAAGGCTGCGAAACTGCCGGGGCACGCCTCAATAGGGAAAGAATGGTAATAGTTCAAGAGCCAATACATGGCTATTTTATTCATCTCGATGCTTCTACTTGTTCAGCACCTAACGAAAACGACAGAAAGATCATCTAATCGCTTATGTAGCATCGATTCTTTTTCTTCGTCAATGAGGTAGGTCTCTTTCCCCTTCTGTTCCACTTCCCCCTTTACGCGCCTCGCTCCACTAACTTCATGTTCCGAAGATGTCTCCAGTCAGTTGTGCAAGTTCTCAAATTCGCGAAAATCAGAGTTTGATCGGAACGCTAGCGCAATGCTTAACACAGGCAAGTCGAACGTTGTTTTTGGGGGAGCGATAGGGGTTCCCCCTCCGTTCGAGCCGATTCGGTGCTTCTTTTCTGAGTCCATTTGCTTCATTTCTTCTCTTCATCTTTCCCTCGCGAAATGGGGGGTGTTTTGCCTCTGCTTGCTTTGCTGCTGTAATCGCAAAGATTTCCTAACGAGTCACTTCAATCTGTCAGCTGCTTGGGCCCAACCAGCCATTGTAGAGTTTCCACGTCAGAGCTTGCACGGAAGCACACCTGACATTAGTTGGCTTTTCTTCCTCAGCTGCTAGGTTGACTAAGGAAAAAACTCCTTTTGACTCTTCTTTGGGGCAAACCCAATCAAATGGCTATAACGTTGCTTCACGCTACATCCAATGGTCATGGAGGAGGTTTTCCAATTGTGCGAAAGTTGGATCTCCAAGTGTAATAGCTTAATGCTACCTAGCTCGAATCCAATTTTAAGTTTCAATATTACCCGAAGAAGGAACTATGAAAAGAGTTTTGGTTTATCTTCTTAAGCCTCTACGTTACGTCGTGCAATCCCTTTTGACCTTCAGTTTGGTAACATCCCCTCTTGTTGAAGGGTGAAATTTCTAGCAAACAGCAAAAGTACGAATGAACTTGGTGCTGGGAGAAGGGTCACTTTATGAGCTTCGGGATTTGCCTAAGATGAGTGGGGAAGATGCAGAAAGAAACCTCGAATTCAATCAGAGTAGCAGTCTTCACATATGAAGTCCATTCCTCAACTTACGGAGGTAGAAAGGCAAGTCAAGGGCATTTTGCTATTTCTTCGTCCCTCTTAGGTTTTGCTTCCTTAGTATAGGCCCAGGATAGAAAGGATTGATTTACATAAGGCAGACACGAAAACCAAGGATTATCACTCGGACATGGAAGAAAGGAGACCCAAACCAAGCATTGATGCCAGTCAAGTTCGAAGACTTCGCCTGGACAAAGAAAGCAAGGAGGTAGCATACAGCCAGAACTCAAAGACACCCAGTTCCCGCCACTCCGTTCCTATTCCTTGAAAGTGAAAGTGGCATTGATCCTATCCTCACAGGCGGTCGGGTTACCTTTAGGAGCAAGCCTTGGCTCTGGGGCCTTCAATGTACCTACCCTCTATACGGATGATTGATTCTCTACCCAATAAGTATCAATACGCAAGGTTGATCTCATTTCCTATGAATGAGTCTTAGTCATCTATTCCGTGGCGCATCAACCAGTTCAAGAACGACCAAGAACTCATCAATACAAAAGTAAGGGGTTCAGATTATACCACTCGATGAACAGAAAGGTTGGACTCACGCTGACATTCAGGTCTTCTCAATCCCTCTTTCTTGACACGTATTTGCTTAATATAGATCGAACTGTTAGCCGCCTACCTTATTACAGGTGAGGTGAGTTTCCAAGATCAAGATCAGCGAAAAAGATAAGATTGTGTCAGTGTTCCGCTGTAAGTACTCCCCATTCTAACCAAACATTCCGAGAGTCAGCCTGAACCTTGCTTCAACCAGTCAGCGTTCAGCTTGGTTCAAGGCAAGGAGCAAGTAGTCAGTCAGCTAGTCAGCTTCCTTCTCTTCTACCACTCAGCTTGGTTCATAGACCAATGCGACAATGATCTATCTACAAGAATCTTCAATATCTATCCACGAGAATCAGAATTCCATTCAAATAGTTCTGAAGAATCGGATCCTGCGCTCTCAACAACGGGCAAGTCTTCAGGGAAGGGCAAAGAGAAAGTTCAGATCCAAAATATGCTTTGGTTGGTGGATAAGAACCGCCTCAAGATACTGATTTACTTGGCTGCCACAAGATAATAGTAGAGAATGATTTCGGACTTCACGCTAGGATCGAAAAGAAGCTCCTAGCTAAAGTCAAGCTTGTCTCGTCCAGGTAATCTTCCTTCGAATTAGAAAATGCTCATCCGCGAGTCCATAAATGCATTTCGGGCAATTGAACCTTCGCGAGCTGGTAGTTTAAGGGAATATCTGAGTCTTTTAGGTCCTGTTGAGAGAGTTCTCACGCTCATTATCAAGAAGGATGAAGTTTCTACTCCGAGATCCCTTTCTCCAACTTACAGGGTAGGGTGGTTTGCTCCATGATTCGAATTCGCTCTGCTTGTATTGTAACCCTTCACCTGCCTTCGGAGATCGGCTTTGCTTGTTTAGTTATTGCAAGGCCCCCTCAATCCCAGGATTTCTTGCCTCATGACCAAAGCTTTTGATCCTATAGGGATTCAGATAGCACCCCTGTTCCCAGAAATACTCAATCTCCTCCTGAACCATCACTACCATCAACAAGTCCAGCTCCTTCAAGGTAACCTTGAACTCTTCTTGGCTTTCTCCTCTCTTTCGAGAAATTCTCATGATGTCATCTCTTAAGGGAAGCTCTTTCAAGTTCACGAGAATGCAAGAGCAGGGGCTGCACCTAACGAGGAAGTTTCTGAATGTCATTCAAGCTCTAACTACGGAACTATCTGCCTGTTTTCTTTCTATTAGTTAATTCAAGATACAAGGGGTGAAATCAGCTTCAAAAGCTTTCACATCCATAATGAATCAAAAAAGAGAGAATGAGAAATGCATTCAATGGACGCTTTCGTGCTTGGAAAAACGAAGAGGAAAGAAGATATAGTCCATCACACGTGAACGGGCTAGAAAGTGGGTTAGCGCGACAGGAAAGGGGGCATTGAAGCGGTTTGGCAACAGAGACTTTCAAAGCCCCTCCCTAGAATCAAGAGTGAACTGAGCTAAATAGCTGCGAAGAAGCCAGCGAGGGAGGAAGGCAGATACGCCGAAGCTTGAAGAAGGCAGGATATGCAGCAAGCACCTAGCAAGAGGTGTTAGAACAAAAGAATAGTACGCACCAAAAGTGGACTTTTCCAATGACCAATCTCACTCTGTAGTTACAGCCTGTTCTAAAGTAAAGGAGGATGTCCAGTCAACCAACAACGAAGGTAAGGTCAACCCATTAATCAGACCTATAATCAAGTCCTTTGTGTATGTATGTTCTTTCATGTATGAGTCTGAATCCAATATGCTTCTTTTGTTTCTGCATCATCTTTGCCCCTTCAGCTCAACACTGTCAGGAAGTGATCTGGCTGCGGAATAGACTAATCAAGGCGACTCCCTTCTCGTAGGTAGGCCTCAAGGAAATAAGAAAAGACCGCTTCTGGTCGTGCGCTGGCAACGGGAGAAAAGCTTCTCTTCAGCAAAGGCGGATTCTTTTCTTCATGACTCTCTTCCTCGATCAAACCCGTTTACTAAAGAGTCTTCCCGGGTAGTCACGCTATCTATCAATCAGAATAGTCTTCCAGTAGTCATTAGAGTCTTACAACACAAGATAGGTGCATAGGTCTGCCTTTGTCTTCGCTCCTTCCCATGCTAAGCAAGTAGTCAACTCGTGATCCTGTGCCTTCGCTTCCATTTTAGGGGCCGGGTGCTCCGCATTGCTAAACCAGACGAGTATCCCAGCGATTTCGTAATGCAGTGAAAAGAAAATTTCATAGAACAAGCTACGAGGGTTGTTTGGGGGCAGGTTTTGGGTTCGGTGACAGTTCGGTCTGAGTTTGTTTCGGGTGTCAGCCGGTATTCCTTGATGTTGATTTTCTCCGTTGAACTTCTTCATCAGTCAGCTCGGATTCTGATTCCTTATAGGAAAACCTATTCTTTGATCAGCCAGAGGGAATGACCCAAAATCTGTATTTCCAGTGGTTTGTGACCTTGTAAACTAGCCATAGCAGCATTGTTTGATTGAGGGCTCTTTTCGAATAGTCTCTTGGATCTGGATGCGGGAGAAGCATTGGATTAGTTGGAGAGGTTCGGTTAGGGAGCCGGAGGCTTCGACCTGCCCTGTTAACGCGTAATGTCGGGGTTTGATTCTTTGTCTCAAAGGAAAGAGGAAGGGAAGCGAACCACAAAGGACCCCGGGAACCTCAGAACTTTAACCCTTTTTGTCTGGCTGGTAGCTATAAGACTGGGTTGCCAAGCTTATGGCTTGTAGCTCTAATGCTTGGTAGGCTTCTTATTCCATCAGGTGTATATAAGATGCTTTTGCTGACTCAGAACAGTAGCCAAGGAACCTCTTCAAATGAATGTTCAATGAATTGAATTATGTAAGAGAATTCAAGAATCAAGAAAAGAAAGAAAAGGATTACACCAAGGTGCACCTAGTAAAGGAAGGGTCAACTTTTTGTGGTTACTTTACTAATGGTTGCCTGATAATGACCACTCAGGGAGATACGGATTACAGATATAAAAAGGAAGAGTTTCCATATAAACTAAGATCCTTCGACCAGTCAATCTCAATGAATCTCCGTTCCAAAGAGTTCCGAATTTGCGTTCTTACTGACCCTCTTTCTTTAGGAAAACCGATGATTTCATCATCTAAAGGGAATGGGATCAAAAGAGTGATTGAAAGTGGTTTTTCTATAAGGAACCCGGCCGTATAAGACATGTTTGATTGCTGGGAGGGAATAACATGCCAGCCAAGCCAGGATTAGAGCTAGTAGACCTACCGGGAAAAAGAAGATAGCGAGATGACGAGTTGCCTACTTGCCTTGAACCAAGCTTAACGCTGACTAGTGGAGTGGATTGATGAAACTGCTAAGGAGAAAGGTGCATCATCCTATAGAAAGAGCAATGCTTTTCGTTTGACCCTATAACTAACTGGCGGCCGAGAATGATAAGGAAAAACCAAAAAATGATACAATTTTCTTGAAATCGATGTCTTAAGCCCCTTTCTCTAAGAAATCAGTAATTGAGTAGCCAGCGAGTTGAGATGCTTTGTCCTTACACGGATCACTAAGAAAATCTAGATTCAAGTAAAGATTCAAGGTGACTCCCTGCTAGTTTTAAACCAGCTCGTAGGAAAGTAGAAGAGAGCTTGAAAGGATCTCTACTCGTACACTTGTATACTTTGATCCTTCCTACTACCATCTGAAATTCTCCATCTCATAGCTTGCGTGATCACTTTCTTGGCCGGATTTGAGCTTTCGGTCCTCGGACTTTGGTTGGATCACGAAGACAACGGGCACGAACGACGATGATGGAGGAACGACTCAAAGAAGGAGCTGCAGCTCTTGATTAACCACCCCTTTCAACTTCAATAGCGATCAAAGCAGCAAGGGCGGGCTACTAATCTTTTTTTGACATTCCTTGACTATATAAGCAAATATGAATTATAGCATTCCCGCTTTCATAATCAGAGCACACGTCCTGGCTTGAAAGCGCGCCAGGCAGATCCACGGCGAGCAAGGAGCAAAGAGCGCTCGCTGGTTCTCGACCGGGCACCATGTAATTCAACAGCACCTTCAGGTCTCCTTCGAGGAGTGTTGGGGTGATCAATAAGTTCTTTGGATAGGATTGCTTGTAAATCCCGTGTTTAGGTAAGAGTTAGCTCTGGTTCTTTATCTCCTCTAATGGATTCAGAGTCTTCTTCTTCCGAAGATCTTTGCCATTCATTATACATATTTATGTAGAAGAATAGAAGTAGAAGCTATGAATGAAAATATGAACGAAATGCCCCTGAAAAAGCCTATCTTCGCCTACCGTTCTTGTAGTATATTTTCTTTCAAAAACAGATGTCTTTCAAGAGCTTCTTTTGAAACTATCTATCGTCGTACTTTAACTCATAAAGTGAGAACTTCCCATTGTTTATCAATGTAGCTTTTTTTTGTGTCAATCAATGAGAAATTGATGAGTCTAGTATGGCTTGGAGGTATAGCTTGCTTCCTTTAAGCATTCACTGACTTCTATGGGCACCTCTCTATTATATTATGAAGCAGACTCAAGCCAACCAGCTGGAAATAGAGGTGACCCATCAACATCTCTTACAGCCTCGCCTTCTGCAGCTCGTGTTTGTGGATAAATAGTGATTCCTATTTCCCTAGGCCTTTCCGAGTCCAGAGCTCATTCAAACAAAGAAGCGAGTGCGGAGATGTGGGAGTCTTTCTCGTTCCCGAAAGGAAAGTGTTCTTATCCGCTATCTTTCTCCATCTCCAACTGGAAACGGAGGCTTTTATTTGATTGAAAGCCCCCTTTCGAGCAGATTTCTTCACAAAGGATGTCTCCCCAACCCGAACGACGTTTGTAGTGCCTAGTCCCTCGGCAAGAAGGCTTCTCTTTGACGGTTCTAAAACTACCTATGGAGCATGGGATGGGCCCACTCTGCACCCGTTCCTAGGACCTTTGCTTACGCAGAGGCCAGTAAATCTATGGGTCACATCTGACTACAATAATATGCAATTCTCAGTCTATAAGTATAGGACTGGTT
>NW_026775698.1:40000-41711 GCF_030987335.1 Cornus florida | reverse complement strand
GTGCACGAGCATGCGGGCGAGGGAGTCGTAATGGGCAAAATTAACTCGGGGGACCTCCAAATCGAAATCCGTCTCGAGCAAAGCATTTCTTAGGCTTCTAGGAAGTTCCCGTAAAATTTTCAAACCCAAACTCCAAACTTCATTTTTTAGCATACGATGCCCACGTGCGCGCCGGTGTGCACGTCGGGGTGCTTGAGCGTGCGCGCGAGGAGCCGTAATTGGCAAAATTAACACGGCGGAAATCTAAATCGAAATCCGTCTCGAGCAAAGCATTTCTTAGGCTTCTAGGAAGCTCCCATAAGATTTCTGAACCCAAACTCCAAACTTCATTTTTTAGCATACGATGCCCACGTGCACGCCGGTGTGCACGAGCATGCGGGCGAGGAGTCATAAAGGGCAAACTTAACTCGGGGGACCTCCAAATCGAAATCCGTCTCGAGCAAAGCATTTCTTAGGCTTCTAGGAAGCTCCCATAAAATTTTCAAACCCAAACTCCAAACTTCAATTTTAGCATACCATGCCCACGTGCACGTCGGGGGTGCACGAGCGTGCGGGCGAGGAGTCATAATGGGTAAAATTAACCCGGGGGACCTCCAAATCGAAATCCGTCTCGAGCAAAGCACTTCTTAGTCTTCTAGGAAGCTCCCATAAAATTTTCAAACCCAAACTCCAAACTTCATTTTTTAGCATACGATGCCCACGTGCACGTCGGGGTGCACGAGCGTGCGGGCGAGGAGTCATAATGGGCAAAATTAACTCGGGGGACCTCCAAATCGAAATCCGTCTCGAGCAAAGCATTTCTTAGTCTTCTAGGAAGCTCCCATAAAATTTTCAAACCCAAACTCCAAACTTCATTTTTTAGCATACGATGCCCACGTGCACGTCGGGGGTGCACGAGCGTGCGGACGAGGAGTCATAATGGGCAAAATTAACTCGGGGGACCTCCAAATCGAAATTCGTCTCGAGCAAAGCATTTCTTAGGCTTCTAGGAAGCTCGCATAAAATTTTCAAACCCAAACTCCAAACTTCATTTTTTTAGCATACGATGACCACGTGCACGCCGGGGTGCTTGAGCGTGCGGGCGAGGAGTCATAATGGGCCAAAACTAACTCGTGGGACCTCCAAATCAAAATCCGTCTCGAGCAAAGCATTTCTTAGGCTTCTAGGAAGCTCCCATAAAATTTCGAACCCAAACTCCACACTTCATTTTTTAGCATACGATGCCCACGTGCACGCCGGGGTGCACGAGCGTGCGGGCGAGGAGTCGTAATGGGCAAAATTAACTCGGGGGACCTCCAAATCGAAATCCGTCTCGAGCAAAGCATTTCTTAGGCTTCTAGGAAGTTCCCGTAAAATTTTCAAACCCAAACTCCAAACTTCATTTTTTAGCATACGATGCCCACGTGCGCGCCGGTGTGCACGTCGGGGTGCTTGAGCGTGCGCGCGAGGAGCCGTAATTGGCAAAATTAACACGGCGGACCTCCAAATCGAAATCCGTCTCGAGCAAAGCACTTCTTAGTCTTCTAGGAAGCTCCCATAAAATTTTCAAACCCAAACTCCAAACTTCATTTTTTAGCATACGATGCCCACGTGCACGCCGGTGTGCACGAGCGTGCGGGCGAGGAGTCATAATGGGCAAAATTAACTCGGGGGACCTCCAAATCGAAATCCGTCTCGAGCAAAGCATTTCTTAGTCTTCTAGGAAGCTCCC
>NW_026775698.1:17500-20000 GCF_030987335.1 Cornus florida | reverse complement strand
ATAATGGGCAACATTGACTCGGGGGACCTCCAAATCGAAATCCGTCTCGAGCAAAACACTTCTTAAGCTTCTAGGAAGCTCCCATAAAACTTCCAAACCCAAACTCCAAACTTTATTTTTTAGCATACAATGCCCACGTGCACGCAGGGGTGCTTGAGCATGCGGGAGAGGAGCCATAATGGGCAACATTGACTCGGGGGACCTCCAAATCGAAATCCGTCTCGAGCAAAACACTTCTTAAGCTTCTAGGAAGCTCCCATAAAACTTCCAAACCCAAACTCCAAACTTTATTTTTTAGCATACAATGCCCACGTGCACGCCGGGGTGCTTGAGCGTGCGGGCGAGGAGCCGTAATGGGCAAAATTAACACGGGGGACCTTCAAATCGAAATCCGTCTCGAGCAAAGCACTTCTTAGGCTTCTAGGAAGCTCCCATCAAATTTACAAACCCAAACTCCAAACTTCATTTTTTAGCACACAATGCCCACGTGCACGCGGGGGTGCTTAAGCGTGCGGGCGAGGAGTCATAATGGGCAAAATTAACTCGGGGGACCTCCAAATCGAAATCCGTCTCGAGCAAAGCACTTCTTAGGCTTCTAGGAAGCTCCCATAAAATTTCCAAACCCAAACTCCAAACTTCATTTTTTAGCATACAATGCCCCCGTGCACGCGGGGGTGCTTGAGCGTGCGGGGGAGGAGTCATAATGGGCAAAACTAACTCGGGGGACCTCCAAATCGAAATCCGTCTCGAGCAAAACACTTCTTAGGCTTCTAGGAAGCTCCCATAAAATTTCCGAACCCAAACTCCAAACTTCATTTTTTAGCATACGATGCCCACGTGCACGCCGGGGTGCTTGAGCGTGCGGGCGAGGAGTCATAATGGGCAAAAACTAACTCGTGGGATCTCCAAATCAAAATCCGTCTCGAGCAAAGCATTTCTTAGGCTTCTAGGAAGCTCCCATAAAATTTCCGAACCCAAACTCCAAACTTCATTTTTTAGCATACGATGCCCACGTGCACGCCGGGGTGCACGAGCGTGCGGGCGAGGAGTCGTAATGGGCAAAATTAACTCGGGGGACCTCCAAATCGAAATCCGTCTCGAGCAAAGCATTTCTTAGGCTTCTAGGAAGTTCCCGTAAAATTTTCAAACCCAAACTCCAAACTTCATTTTTTAGCATACGATGCCCACGTGCGCGCCGGTGTGCACGTCGGAGTGCTTGAGCGTGCGCGCGAGGAGCCGTAATTGGCAAAATTAACACGGCGGAAATCTAAATCGAAATCCGTCTCGAGCAAAGCACTTCTTAGTCTTCTAGGAAGCTCCCATAAAATTTTCAAACCCAAACTCCAAACTTCATTTTTTAGCATACGATGCCCACGTGCACGCCGGTGTGCACGAGCATGCGGGCGAGGAGTCGTAATGGGCAAAATTAACTCGGGGGACCTCCAAATCGAAATCCGTCTCGAGCAAAGCATTTCTTAGGCTTCTAGGAAGTTCCCGTAAAATTTTCAAACCCAAACTCCAAACTTCATTTTTTAGCATACGATGCCCACGTGCGCGCCGGTGTGCACGTCGGGGTGCTTGAGCGTGCGCGCGAGGAGCCGTAATTGGCAAAATTAACACGGCGGAAATCTAAATCGAAATCCGTCTCGAGCAAAGCATTTCTTAGGCTTCTAGGAAGCTCCCATAAGATTTCTGAACCCAAACTCCAAACTTCATTTTTTAGCATACGATGCCCACGTGCACGCCGGTGTGCACGAGCATGCGGGCGAGGAGTCATAAAGGGCAAACTTAACTCGGGGGACCTCCAAATCGAAATCCGTCTCGAGCAAAGCATTTCTTAGGCTTCTAGGAAGCTCCCATAAAATTTTCAAACCCAAACTCCAAACTTCAATTTTAGCATACCATGCCCACGTGCACGTCGGGGTGCACGAGCGTGCGGGCGAGGAGTCATAATGGGTAAAATTAACCCGGGGGACCTCCAAATCGAAATCCGTCTCGAGCAAAGCACTTCTTAGTCTTCTAGGAAGCTCCCATAAAATTTTCAAACCCAAACTCCAAACTTCATTTTTTAGCATACGATGCCCACGTGCACGTCGGGGTGCACGAGCGTGCGGGCGAGGAGTCATAATGGGCAAAATTAACTCGGGGGACCTCCAAATCGAAATCCGTCTCGAGCAAAGCATTTCTTAGTCTTCTAGGAAGCTCCCATAAAATTTTCAAACCCAAACTCCAAACTTCATTTTTTAGCATACGATGCCCACGTGCACGTCGGGGTGCACGAGCGTGCGGACGAGGAGTCATAATGGGCAAAATTAACTCGGGGGACCTCCAAATCGAAATTCGTCTCGAGCAAAGCATTTCTTAGGCTTCTAGGAAGCTCGCATAAAATTTTCAAACCCAAACTCCAAACTTCATTTTTTAGCATACGATGACCACGTGCACGCCGGGGTGCTTGAGCGTGCGGGCGAGGAGTCATAATGGGCCAAAACTAACTCGTGGG
>NW_026775697.1:37500-40000 GCF_030987335.1 Cornus florida | reverse complement strand
TTTTTTTATTTTCCTCCGATATACCAAAGCAAGAACAAGAAGACCGAGGCTTCAAAAAAATTTTTTTTTTTTGATATACCGAAGAATGAACAAGAAGACCGAGGCATCCAAAATTTTTTTTTTTTTTTTTCTCCGATATACCAAAGCAAGAACAAGAAGACCGAAGTCTCAAATTTTTTTTTTTTTTTTTTTTTTTTTTTTTTGATATACCGAAGAATGAACAAGAAGACCGAGGCATCCAAAAAATTTTTTTTTTTTTTTCTCCGATATACCAAAGCAAGAACAAGAAGACCGAGGCATCAAAATTTTTTTTTTTTTTTTTTTTTTTTTTTTTTTTTTTTTTCGATAAATCCAACCGAGAACAAGAAGACCGAGGCATCCAAAATTTTTTTTTTTTTTTTTTCTTTCCCATATACCAGAGAAAGAACATGAAGACCGAGGCAACCAACAAAAAATAATTTTTTTTTTCTCTTTCCCGGAATTTTTTTTTTTTTTTTTCGAAATAGCCGAGAAAGAATATGAAGACCGAGGCATCCAACAAAAAAATTTTTTTTTTTTTTTTTCCTAATCTACCCAAGCAAAACAAATAGAAGACCGAGGCATCCAAAAAAATTTTTTTTTTTTTTTTTTTTTTCGAAAAATTTTTTTTCACAAAAACTTTTTTTTTTTTTTTTCCCCAAAAAATTTTTTTTTTCGTTCCAAGCTAACCAAGACATCTACTATTCACTAGTAGAGCAATCGAGACTGCAAAGCAAGCAATGGCCTTACTTGCAGCTCTTGGTGCTGAGAACTCCCCCCCCCCTATAGTAGTCTTAAGTAAAACCACAGCTCTGACAGGAGTAGATATTGCATGCGAGCGAGGAGTCGTAATGGGCAAAATTGACTCGGGGGACCTCCAAATCGAATTCCGTTTCGAGCAAAACACTTCTTAGGCTTCAAGGAAGCTCCCATAAAATTTCCAAACCCAAACTCCAAACTTCATTTTTTAGCCTACAATGCCCACGTGCACGCCGGTGTGCACGCAGGGGTGCTTGAGCATGCGGGAGAGGAGCCATAATGGGCAACATTGACTCGGGGGACCTCCAAATCGAAATCCGTCTCGAGCAAAACACTTCTTAAGCTTCTAGGAAGCTCCCATAAAACTTCCAAACCCAAACTCCAAACTTTATTTTTTAGCATACAATGCCCACGTGCACGCCGGGGTGCTTGAGCGTGCGGGCGAGGAGCCATAATGGGCAACATTGACTCGGGGGACCTCCAAATCGAAATCCGTCTCGAGCAAAACACTTCTTAAGCTTCAAGGAAGCTCCCATAAAACTTCCAAACCCAAACTCCAAACTTTATTTTTTAGCATACAATGCCCACGTGCACGCAGGGGTGCTTGAGCATGCGGGAGAGGAGCCATAATGGGCAACATTGACTCGGGGGACCTCCAAATCGAAATCCGTCTCGAGCAAAACACTTCTTAAGCTTCTAGGAAGCTCCCATAAAATTTTCAAACCCAAACTCCAAACTTCATTTTTTAGCATACGATGCCCACGTGCACGCCGGGGTGCACGAGCGTGCGGGCGAGGAGTCGTAATGGGCAAAATTAACTCGGGGGACCTCCAAATCGAAATCCGTCTCGAGCAAAGCATTTCTTAGGCTTCTAGGAAGTTCCCGTAAAATTTTCAAACCCAAACTCCAAACTTCATTTTTTAGCACACAATGCCCACGTGCACGCGGGGGTGCTTAAGCGTGCGGGCGAGGAGTCATAATGGGCAAAATTAACTCGGGGGACCTCCAAATCGAAATCCGTCTCGAGCAAAGCACTTCTTAGGCTTCTAGGAAGCTCCCATAAAATTTCCAAACCCAAACTCCAAACTTCATTTTTTAGCATACGATGCCCCCGTGCACGCGGGGGTGCTTGAGCGTGCGGGGGAGGAGTCATAATGGGCAAAACTAACTCGGGGGATCTCCAAATCAAAATCCGTCTCGAGCAAAGCAGTTCTTAGGCTTCTAGGAAGCTCCCATAAAATTTCCGAACCCAAACTCCAAACTTCATTTTTTAGCATACTATGCCCACGTGCACGCCGGGGTGCACGAGCGTGCGGGCGAGGAGTCGTAATGGGCAAAATTAACTCGGGGGACCTCCAAATCGAAATCCGTCTCGAGCAAAGCATTTCTTAGGCTTCTAGGAAGTTCCCGTAAAATTTTCAAACCCAAACTCCAAACTTCATTTTTTAGCATACGATGCCCACGTGCGCGCCGGTGTGCACGTCGGGGTGCACGAGCGTGCGGGCGAGGAGCCGTAATTGGCAAAATTAACACGGCGGACCTCCAAATCGAAATCCGTCTCGAGCAAAGCATTTCTTAGGCTTCTAGGAAGTTCCCGTAAAATTTTCAAACCCAAACTCCAAACTTCATTTTTTAGCATACGATGCCCACGTGCACGCCGGTGTGCACGAGCATGCGGGCGAGGAGTCATAAAGGGCAAACTTAACTCGGGGGACCTCCAAAT
>NW_026775696.1:20000-22500 GCF_030987335.1 Cornus florida | reverse complement strand
ATTTTTTTTTTTTTTTTTTTTTTTTTGATATACCGAAGAATGAACAAGAAGACCGAGGCATCCAAAAAAATTTTTTTTTTTTTTCTCCGATATACCAAAGCAAGAACAAGAAGACCGAGGCATCAAAATTTTTTTTTTTTTTTTTTTTTTTTTTTTTTTTTTTTTTCGATAAATCCAACCGAGAACAAGAAGACCGAGGCATCCAAAATTTTTTTTTTTTTTTTTTCTTTCCCATATACCAGAGAAAGAACATGAAGACCGAGGCAACCAACAAAAAATAATTTTTTTTTTCTCTTTCCCGGAATTTTTTTTTTTTTTTTTCGAAATAGCCGAGAAAGAATATGAAGACCGAGGCATCCAACAAAAAAATTTTTTTTTTTTTTTTTCCTAATCTACCCAAGCAAAACAAATAGAAGACCGAGGCATCCAAAAAAATTTTTTTTTTTTTTTTTTTTTTCGAAAAATTTTTTTTCACAAAAACTTTTTTTTTTTTTTTTCCCCAAAAAATTTTTTTTTTCGTTCCAAGCTAACCAAGACATCTACTATTCACTAGTAGAGCAATCGAGACTGCAAAGCAAGCAATGGCCTTACTTGCAGCTCTTGGTGCTGAGAACTCCCCCCCCCCTATAGTAGTCTTAAGTAAAACCACAGCTCTGACAGGAGTAGATATTGCATGCGAGCGAGGAGTCGTAATGGGCAAAATTGACTCGGGGGACCTCCAAATCGAATTCCGTTTCGAGCAAAACACTTCTTAGGCTTCAAGGAAGCTCCCATAAAATTTCCAAACCCAAACTCCAAACTTCATTTTTTAGCCTACAATGCCCACGTGCACGCCGGTGTGCACGCAGGGGTGCTTGAGCATGCGGGAGAGGAGCCATAATGGGCAACATTGACTCGGGGGACCTCCAAATCGAAATCCGTCTCGAGCAAAACACTTCTTAAGCTTCTAGGAAGCTCCCATAAAACTTCCAAACCCAAACTCCAAACTTTATTTTTTAGCATACAATGCCCACGTGCACGCCGGGGTGCTTGAGCGTGCGGGCGAGGAGCCATAATGGGCAACATTGACTCGGGGGACCTCCAAATCGAAATCCGTCTCGAGCAAAACACTTCTTAAGCTTCAAGGAAGCTCCCATAAAACTTCCAAACCCAAACTCCAAACTTTATTTTTTAGCATACAATGCCCACGTGCACGCAGGGGTGCTTGAGCATGCGGGAGAGGAGCCATAATGGGCAACATTGACTCGGGGGACCTCCAAATCGAAATCCGTCTCGAGCAAAACACTTCTTAAGCTTCTAGGAAGCTCCCATAAAATTTTCAAACCCAAACTCCAAACTTCATTTTTTAGCATACGATGCCCACGTGCACGCCGGGGTGCACGAGCGTGCGGGCGAGGAGTCGTAATGGGCAAAATTAACTCGGGGGACCTCCAAATCGAAATCCGTCTCGAGCAAAGCATTTCTTAGGCTTCTAGGAAGTTCCCGTAAAATTTTCAAACCCAAACTCCAAACTTCATTTTTTAGCACACAATGCCCACGTGCACGCGGGGGTGCTTAAGCGTGCGGGCGAGGAGTCATAATGGGCAAAATTAACTCGGGGGACCTCCAAATCGAAATCCGTCTCGAGCAAAGCACTTCTTAGGCTTCTAGGAAGCTCCCATAAAATTTCCAAACCCAAACTCCAAACTTCATTTTTTAGCATACGATGCCCCCGTGCACGCGGGGGTGCTTGAGCGTGCGGGGGAGGAGTCATAATGGGCAAAACTAACTCGGGGGATCTCCAAATCAAAATCCGTCTCGAGCAAAGCAGTTCTTAGGCTTCTAGGAAGCTCCCATAAAATTTCCGAACCCAAACTCCAAACTTCATTTTTTAGCATACTATGCCCACGTGCACGCCGGGGTGCACGAGCGTGCGGGCGAGGAGTCGTAATGGGCAAAATTAACTCGGGGGACCTCCAAATCGAAATCCGTCTCGAGCAAAGCATTTCTTAGGCTTCTAGGAAGTTCCCGTAAAATTTTCAAACCCAAACTCCAAACTTCATTTTTTAGCATACGATGCCCACGTGCGCGCCGGTGTGCACGTCGGGGTGCACGAGCGTGCGGGCGAGGAGCCGTAATTGGCAAAATTAACACGGCGGACCTCCAAATCGAAATCCGTCTCGAGCAAAGCATTTCTTAGGCTTCTAGGAAGTTCCCGTAAAATTTTCAAACCCAAACTCCAAACTTCATTTTTTAGCATACGATGCCCACGTGCACGCCGGTGTGCACGAGCATGCGGGCGAGGAGTCATAAAGGGCAAACTTAACTCGGGGGACCTCCAAATCGAAATCCGTCTCGAGCAAAGCATTTCTTAGGCTTCTAGGAAGCTCCCATAAAATTTTCAAACCCAAACTCCAAACTTCATTTTTTAGCACACAATGCCCACGTGCACGCGGGGGTGCTTAAGCGTGCGGGCGAGGAGTCATAATGGGCAAAATTAACTCGGGGGACCTCCAAATCG
>NW_026775695.1:32500-35000 GCF_030987335.1 Cornus florida | reverse complement strand
GGATTTAATCCCATAGAGATGAAAAATCTTTCGCCTGTAAATTCAATGGATGAATTACCTCTCGATCATATTGAATCGGGTCAATATCATGAATAACAATATCTGAGCTATCAAATCAATTCATCGTCGAGAATTGAATAGTATAACATAGGAAGATCTTTTATCCATACCGAATCCAAAATTGGATTCCTGATCCAATCAAGAATTTTTTTATTTATTTGATCATTCTTTTTCTTTTCTATAACCTACCCTACGTCTTCCTTGTACAATCATCTGATGAAGTATCATCTGACCGCCTTCCAACTTCCATTAATCGCAAACCCAAACAAACACTAGAAGTGAAATGGAAAAAGAAAGGAGTTAAGTTCTAAACTCCATTTTAATGATCTAATTTTCTTGGAAGACAAAGAAGTGTGATAAAGATGAGTCCCGGTATAAAAGATATAATATTCCATCAAATTCAATATTTTAGGATTTGATTTGTTCTTTATTCGATAGGACCCCGAAAAGAAAACGGAAAAATAAGAAGGAAAACTTTTTCCATTCCTTTCCTTTGCTAGGAGTGGCGGGATCCTTGTTTGATCTTTATCTTTATCTTCCCCCTTCTTAGATTAGTACGGGGCACATATATCAAAAGCTCAGTGTGCAATTTGAATGAAATAGATTTTTCAAATTCAAATTAGTAATTGAAGTTACACAAAATTGGGGCCAGAAAAAAAGATAATGGAATCTGGAAAACTATTCTATTAGGTAGGGTAATTATGTTAAATTCATTTTGTATCGTACAAGAAACGAATCCCATTTGCGTATGTGCTCCCGAGAAAGATATGGTACTCTATTCCATTAGGGGGATCGGGAGCAATCGAAAAAACAGATCCAGTATCTCTTGGAATCCTGAATAGAATGCTACCAATAATTGTACTAATCGACATATGTCTTTCTCCCATCAATCGGTACTAGTTAAAGTAATGCAAATTTCCCTATTTGTTTGATGAGAAATGCGAAAGGAAAAAGGAAAGAAAAAAGAACTAAGGGGCGAATTTGTTTATTGAATCCGTCGGGACTGACGGGGCTCGAACCCGCAGCTTCCGCCTTGACAGGGCGGTGCTCTGACCAATTGAACTACAATCCCAGGAAAATAGGGGATATAGCAGAAAATGCGATTCTTTTTTATTCCTCCGTATCAGATATTTCTGAAGGACAGGGGAGTTATACCAGTTCATGGTAGATTGGCAAATTATTGGGCCGAGCTGGATTTGAACCAGCGTAGACATATTGCCAACGAATTTACAGTCCGTCCCCATTAACCGCTCGGGCATCGACCCAGCAAGAATCAATTTGAGGCTTATTGATAATCCACGATCAATTTTCTTTTGTAGTACCCTACACCCTACCCCCAGGGGAAGTCGAATCCCGCTGCCTCCTTGAAAGAGAGATGTCCTGAACCACTAGACGATAGGGGCATACTTGCCCAACCGCCATCAGACTCTGATCATAGTATGAACAGTTTTGGAAATTGTCAATATAATGGAATGGTATGATTAGACCCGAGGGATTTTTCCGTTTTTGATGATTTCATAGCATTTTTGATTCGTCAATTCATATTCATGTTCATGAATCATTCATTCTAATCGCCATTCTATATTGAAATCTATTTATAGAAATCGATATTAATATATTATTTATATTAAATAAAAATAATACGAAGGATAGGATTAGGATTCGTTCAGGGAGCGATTTGTCCGTCATAAAAGAAAAAAGGGGTTAAGTTCCATTTCTCCCACTTTCGTTCATTGGTTCAGTCATTGTTAAAATGAGATATGCCTATCTCTATCTCACACTACGCCAGGAAATTCATAAACGATAAATCTGGGAAGAGGAATCAAGAAGTTATCGAAAATCATTTTTTTCTCTAAGAATTTGGTTCAAGGGACAGGGAGAATCTCTTCATTACATGATTCGATGAAATATCTTGAATCTATGTCGAATTGATAGGTGTACATGTATCAATCAAGTGAATTTCGTTCTGCTAAGGATCAATTCAATAAAAGAAAAGCAATTGGGGTTGATCTTGAAACAATTCATTGCATTTTACCCTAGACTTGCTAGGGAAATCCATTTTCTCATTCAAGAATGAGCCGCTGGCTACTATGGGTCTACTCCATGTACTTATGTATATAATATATGTACTTAGATCTATTTTGATTTTATCCACATAGTGACTCATTCAGTAATTGAATTAATAATTGAATTAAATAGGCCCTTTTAACTCAGTGGTAGAGTAACGCCATGGTAAGGCGTAAGTCATCGGTTCAAATCCGATAAGGGGCTTTTACTTTTTTTTCCATAAAAACCCAGTCGTCGTATTCATATTTGAAAGGGGAATGCCAATATTGTTTATATTTGTAATAAAAAAAGTAACCAACTGTAGAAAATAAGTTATTATTCTAATGAGTTATAGTATAGTAGTTATAAAGTTAAGCATTTGTTCAGTAAAAAA
>NW_026775695.1:0-5000 GCF_030987335.1 Cornus florida | reverse complement strand
TCAATCCTTACATCGCCTACTACTGGTGGGGTGACAGCCAGTTTTGGTATGTTGGGGGATATCATTATTGCCGAACCCAATGCCTACATTGCATTTGCGGGTAAAAGAGTAATTGAACAAACATTGCATAAAACAGTACCCGAAGGTTCACAAGCGGCCGAATATTTATTCCAGAAGGGCTTATTCGATTTAATCGTACCGCGTAATCCTTTAAAGGGCGTTCTGAGTGAATTATTTCAGCTCCACGCTTTCTTTCCTTTAAATCAAAATTCAAGCAAGTAGAGCACATTAAGTTCAATTATTTTATTTGTAGCAAACAAGTAGTTAGTTTATCGAAATCAAAGTCAAAATCAGAAGAATAGAGTTTTCTTTGATGACATAAGATCTAATTGTAGAAAAAATCAAAAATTGTGGATAATTCTTTTTTTTACCTATATTACTGACTAGTAATCAGGAAGCCTCTAGCAACAAGATAAAAAAAAGAATTTCATTTTCCTTTCTTACGTCTGTATATAATTCAAATATAGAAAATATAGATTTTTGTATCTTTCTATATCTCCCGAGAATCCCCATTTTTTACTAAGAATCCCCGTTAGGTCGGATTCTAACGAATCTTTCGGTAATTTGTAAGAAACTCTTTTTTTATTAAATTTAAAGACAAGAAGAAAAGAAGAAGACTAATAAAATCGATTATCATACATATATTTTATGTAGAAAGTAGAAAGATGAATAAGTCCATTTAGTTAGTTCTACATTCCTTGCGCTTATTATATATACTCACTTAGATATATACTAATTAGAATTATAATTATTATAAGATATCTTTAATAGTAAATCGAGGTACCCATTCTATGGCAACTTTTGACTTTTCCTCTATTTTGGTACCTGTAGTAGGCATAGTATTTCCGGCAATTGCAATGGCTTCTTTATCTCTTCATGTTCAAAACAACAAGATTGTTTAGACCCGATGGGACTAAATTGCATCCATTTTTTTTTTTCAAAACTTAGACTTGTATCATAACATTGATATTTATTGAGTGGAATATGGTATAACATGCGGCTTTCGCCGAACATAAATGAAATAGCTCTTATGCATGCAGAAACACGATATATGGGTAAATGAATTCTAGCTATTTTCAAATAGATCGGGATCGGCGGATATCTGAAATGGAAAGTCAATCTATCTATATGTGTGTTAATATCTCGAGTAGAATCATATGAAGGGGATGTTATTTTTTTATATCTAACCAATTTGATGAATTACTCCTAAAGGTTTACATCAAAATAGTGCTAGTTGATGAGAGTTATTTCGGAAACAAAAAGAGTAAAGTCAAATTCATTTGGGTTATTCTCTCAATTCCAATAAAATACAACCGGATCAAGTATGAGTTGGCGATCAGAACGTATATGGATAGAACTTATAACGGGGTCTCGAAAAACAGGTAATTTCTGCTGGGCCTTTATCCTTTTTTTAGGTTCATTAGGATTCTTATTGGTTGGAATTTCCAGTTATCTTGGTAGAAATTTGATATCTTTATTTCCGTCTCAGCAAATCATTTTTTTTCCACAAGGGCTCGTGATGTCTTTTTATGGGATTGCGGGTCTCTTTATTAGCTCCTATTTGTGGTCCACAATTTCGTGGAATGTAGGTAGTGGTTATGATCGATTTGATATAAAAGAAGGAATAGTATGTATTTTTCGTTGGGGATTTCCTGGAAAAAATCGCCGCATCTTCCTCCGATTCCTTATAAAAGATATTCAGTCCGTCAGAATAGAAGTTAAAGAGGGTATTTATGCTCGTCGTGTCCTTTATATGGAAATCAGAGGTCAGGGGGCTATTCCCTTGACTCGTACTGATGAGAATTTGACTCCACGAGAAATTGAACAAAAAGCTGCTGAATTGGCTTATTTCCTGCGTGTACCGATTGAAGTCTTTTGAGAAATGAAAACGGAAGAATAAGAATGAATGCTTTCTCGGCAGGAGGGAAAAACTCAAGAATTCGCTCTATAACATAACTTAACTGAAGTTTCTTCAGAACGCTCATTCGAGCCAAATCAAACGTATACGGAACAACCATAAAACAAACTTTTTTGTCCACAAAAACAGTCTTTTATGCGTATGGAAATCCACTCAACTCAATTCAGTAACAAAACAAGTAACAAATTGAAATAATAGATCCACCTCATATATCAAAATATTTCAAAATAAAAAAATTTATCTTTTTATTTTAAGTCCAATATTTGTTGGAATGAATACTTTAGATCCAGATAGATTGTATCTTGTAAATTATTTCTTTTTTGTCAATCGACGTTTCTTCTTTTGCGCTCCTTAATAACCAAACAATTGAATCGCTTATAATGATAACTATCTAATTTCTGTCTTCTTTTGCTACTCATTTTTGATCATCACAAGATTCTTCAGACATTTTATTCTATTTCTGGACTATGGGTGGGGTAGTCAGTGAAATTTTTTCGAAATAGTTGATATTTTGATAGAATGATAGAAAAGGAATTCTTTCGTCTCAAAATTTGAATAATATTCATTACTTGAAAGTGGTTCTTTCGGGCATTCATCGAAAGGGGACACTTGCTTCGAATTTGACCAATTGGGATATCTGGAAACAATATTTTTTTTTATTATTTCTTCATTCTAAATTCGAAGTGGATTCTGATTCTATTTCTGTATTCTTTCTAGATTCAAGGACTAACCACGGAATCACAAATAAAAAACAGTGAATAGATTCATAGGTTCGATACCTTGTAATAGAACTCATGCTTGATAGAAATATTAGATCACATAGAGTCGACGAATGAGATGGGTTCATTAACAATTCACAGATGAAAAAATGGCAAAAAATAAAACATTCACTCCTCTTCTTTGTATCTATAGTATTTTTGCCCTGGTGGATTTCTCTCTCATTTAATAAAAGTCTGGAATCTTGGGTTACAAATTGGTGGAATACTAGGCAATCTGAAATTTTTTTGAATGATATTCAAGAAAAGAGTATTCTAGAAAAATTCATAGAATTAGAAGACCTCCTCCTCTTGGAGGAAATGATAAAGGGATACTCGAAGATACATCTACAAAAGCTTCATATAGGAATCCACAAAGAAACGATCCAATTAATCAAGATACACAATGAGGATCGTATCCATACGATTTTGCACTTCTCGACAAATATAATCTGTTTCATTATTCTAAGTGGTTACTCTATTCTGGGTAATGAAGAACTTGTTATTCTTAACTCTTGGACTCAGGAATTCCTATATAACTTAAGCGACACAATAAAAGCTTTTTCTATTCTTTTATTAACTGATTTATGTATAGGATTCCATTCGCCCCATGGTTGGGAACTAATGATTGGCTCTGTCTACAAAGATTTTGGATTTGTTCATAACGATCAAATTATATCTGGTCTTGTTTCTACTTTTCCAGTCATTCTAGACACAATTTTTAAATATTGGATTTTCCGTTATTTAAATCGTGTATCTCCGTCACTTGTAGTGATTTATCATTCAATGAATGACTGAAAACCGATCCGCTGATATTAATCCAATTATAATGTTTCTTACTTTGTATTTGTACATAAGTAAAACATTTTTAAATCGTACTTACTCTTTACATTTCTACCCATACCGGGGATTCGTCTTATATTTCAGTAAAATTATTCCAGTAAATAGCAGAATCGTGGATAGGGAACTATAATAGCGACCTACCCCAATTTATTGTAGAAATTTTCGCGATCAATGATTGGACCATGCAAACTAGAAATACTTTTTCTTGGATAAAGGAACAGGTTACTCGATCCATTTCCGTATCGCTCATGATATATATCATAACTCGGGCATCCATTTCAAGCGCATATCCCATTTTTGCACAGCAGGGTTATGAAAATCCACGAGAAGCGACGGGGCGTATTGTATGTGCCAATTGCCATTTAGCTAATAAGCCCGTGGATATTGAAGTTCCACAAGCGGTACTTCCGGATACTGTATTTGAAGCAGTTGTTCGAATTCCTTATGATATGCAACTGAAGCAAGTTCTTGCTAATGGTAAAAGGGGGGCTTTGAATGTGGGGGCTGTTCTAATTTTACCTGAGGGGTTTGAACTAGCGCCTCCCGATCGTATTTCTCCCGAGATGAAAGAAAAGATAGGCAATCTATCTTTTCAGAGCTATCGCCCCAATAAAAAAAATATTCTTGTGATAGGCCCCGTTCCTGGTCAGAAATATAGTGAAATCACCTTTCCTATTCTTTCCCCAGACCCCGCTACGAAGAAAGATGTTCACTTCTTAAAATATCCTATATACGTAGGCGGAAACAGGGGAAGGGGTCAGATTTATCCCGACGGGAGCAAGAGTAACAATACAGTTTATAATGCTACAGCAGCGGGTATAGTAAGCAAAATCGTACGAAAAGGAAAGGGGGGGTATGAAATAACCATAGCAGATGCGTCGGATGGACGTCAAGTAGTTGATAGTATCCCTCCAGGGCCCGAACTTCTTGTTTCAGAGGGCGAATCTATCAAATTTGATCAACCATTAACAAGTAATCCGAATGTGGGCGGATTTGGTCAGGGAGATGCAGAAATAGTACTTCAAGATCCATTACGTGTCCAAGGTCTTTTGTTCTTCTTGGCATCTGTTATTTTGGCACAAATATTTTTGGTTCTTAAAAAGAAACAGTTCGAGAAGGTTCAATTGTCCGAAATGAATTTCTAGATTCGCGGATTTATCAACATCAAGTTCGTAAAAATTCTCGTTGGCGATTATGTATGGTCAAAAAATTTAATTATGAAAGAAAAACTTTTGCTTGTTTATATTCTTTTTCTACTAGATGCCGGGAATTCCTTGTACTGTGTTCCTAGTCATAGAGTATGTAGATTGTAAAGAATACTATTTTACTTTCCCCTTTCTTTGTTTTTTTAATCCAAATTGGGGCGGTGCGACTGTGTTACTATTTCCAGATTTAAATGTCATAAAATACACCAATCGTTTTTT
>NW_026775694.1:382500-385000 GCF_030987335.1 Cornus florida | reverse complement strand
TTAATTTTGCCCATTATGACTCCTCGCCCGCACGCTCGTGCACCCCGGCGTGCACGTGGGCATCGTTGGCTAAAAAATGAAGTTTGGAGTTTGGGTTTGAAAATTTTATGGGAGCTTCCTAGAAGCCTAAGAAGTGCTTTGCTCGAGACGGATTTCGATTTGGAGGTCCCCCGAGTTAATTTTGCCCATTATGACTCCTCGCCCGCACGCTTAAGCACCCCCGCGTGCACGTGGGCATTGTGTGCTAAAAAATGAAGTTTGGAGTTTGGGTTTGAAAATTTTATGGGAGCTTCCTAGAAGCCTAAGAAATGCTTTGCTCGAGACGGATTTCGATTTGGAGGTCCCCCGAGTTAAGTTTGCCCTTTATGACTCCTCGCCCGCATGCTCGTGCACACCGGCGTGCACGTGGGCATCGTATGCTAAAAAATGAAGTTTGGAGTTTGGGTTTGAAAATTTTACGGGAACTTCCTAGAAGCCTAAGAAATGCTTTGCTCGAGACGGATTTCGATTTGGAGGTCCGCCGTGTTAATTTTGCCAATTACGGCTCCTCGCCCGCACGCTCGTGCACCCCGACGTGCACACCGGCGCGCACAGTGGGCATCGTATGCTAAAAAATGAAGTTTGGAGTTTGGGTTTGAAAATTTTACGGGAACTTCCTAGAAGCCTAAGAAATGCTTTGCTCGAGACGGATTTCGATTTGGAGGTCCCCCGAGTTAATTTTGCCCATTACGACTCCTCGCCCGCACGCTCGTGCACCCCGGCGTGCACGTGGGCATAGTATGCTAAAAAATGAAGTTTGGAGTTTGGGTTCGGAAATTTTATGGGAGCTTCCTAGAAGCCTAAGAACTGCTTTGCTCGAGACGGATTTTGATTTGGAGATCCCCCGAGTTAGTTTTGCCCATTATGACTCCTCCCCCGCACGCTCAAGCACCCCCGCGTGCACGGGGGCATCGTATGCTAAAAAATGAAGTTTGGAGTTTGGGTTTGGAAATTTTATGGGAGCTTCCTAGAAGCCTAAGAAGTGCTTTGCTCGAGACGGATTTCGATTTGGAGGTCCCCCGAGTTAATTTTGCCCATTATGACTCCTCGCCCGCACGCTTAAGCACCCCCGCGTGCACGTGGGCATTGTGTGCTAAAAAATGAAGTTTGGAGTTTGGGTTTGAAAATTTTACGGGAACTTCCTAGAAGCCTAAGAAATGCTTTGCTCGAGACGGATTTCGATTTGGAGGTCCCCCGAGTTAATTTTGCCCATTACGACTCCTCGCCCGCACGCTCGTGCACCCCGGCGTGCACGTGGGCATCGTATGCTAAAAAATGAAGTTTGGAGTTTGGGTTTGAAAATTTTATGGGAGCTTCCTAGAAGCTTAAGAAGTGTTTTGCTCGAGACGGATTTCGATTTGGAGGTCCCCCGAGTCAATGTTGCCCATTATGGCTCCTCTCCCGCATGCTCAAGCACCCCTGCGTGCACGTGGGCATTGTATGCTAAAAAATAAAGTTTGGAGTTTGGGTTTGGAAGTTTTATGGGAGCTTCCTTGAAGCTTAAGAAGTGTTTTGCTCGAGACGGATTTCGATTTGGAGGTCCCCCGAGTCAATGTTGCCCATTATGGCTCCTCGCCCGCACGCTCAAGCACCCCGGCGTGCACGTGGGCATTGTATGCTAAAAAATAAAGTTTGGAGTTTGGGTTTGGAAGTTTTATGGGAGCTTCCTAGAAGCTTAAGAAGTGTTTTGCTCGAGACGGATTTCGATTTGGAGGTCCCCCGAGTCAATGTTGCCCATTATGGCTCCTCTCCCGCATGCTCAAGCACCCCTGCGTGCACACCGGCGTGCACGTGGGCATTGTAGGCTAAAAAATGAAGTTTGGAGTTTGGGTTTGGAAATTTTATGGGAGCTTCCTTGAAGCCTAAGAAGTGTTTTGCTCGAAACGGAATTCGATTTGGAGGTCCCCCGAGTCAATTTTGCCCATTACGACTCCTCGCTCGCATGCAATATCTACTCCTGTCAGAGCTGTGGTTTTACTTAAGACTACTATAGGGGGGGGGGAGTTCTCAGCACCAAGAGCTGCAAGTAAGGCCATTGCTTGCTTTGCAGTCTCGATTGCTCTACTAGTGAATAGTAGATGTCTTGGTTAGCTTGGAACGAAAAAAAAAATTTTTTGGGGAAAAAAAAAAAAAAAAGTTTTTGTGAAAAAAAATTTTTCGAAAAAAAAAAAAAAAAAAAAAATTTTTTTGGATGCCTCGGTCTTCTATTTGTTTTGCTTGGGTAGATTAGGAAAAAAAAAAAAAAAAATTTTTTTGTTGGATGCCTCGGTCTTCATATTCTTTCTCGGCTATTTCGAAAAAAAAAAAAAAAAATTCCGGGAAAGAGAAAAAAAAAATTATTTTTTGTTGGTTGCCTCGGTCTTCATGTTCTTTCTCTGGTATATGGGAAAGAAAAAAAAAAAAAAAAAATTTTGGATGCCTCGGTCTTCTTGTTCTCGGTTGGATTTATCGAAAAAAAAAA
>NW_026775694.1:340000-342500 GCF_030987335.1 Cornus florida | reverse complement strand
CGCGTGCACGTGGGCATTGTGTGCTAAAAAATGAAGTTTGGAGTTTGGGTTTGAAAATTTTATGGGAGCTTCCTAGAAGCCTAAGAAATGCTTTGCTCGAGACGGATTTCGATTTGGAGGTCCCCCGAGTTAAGTTTGCCCTTTATGACTCCTCGCCCGCATGCTCGTGCACACCGGCGTGCACGTGGGCATCGTATGCTAAAAAATGAAGTTTGGAGTTTGGGTTTGAAAATTTTACGGGAACTTCCTAGAAGCCTAAGAAATGCTTTGCTCGAGACGGATTTCGATTTGGAGGTCCGCCGTGTTAATTTTGCCAATTACGGCTCCTCGCCCGCACGCTCGTGCACCCCGACGTGCACACCGGCGCGCACGTGGGCATCGTATGCTAAAAAATGAAGTTTGGAGTTTGGGTTTGAAAATTTTACGGGAACTTCCTAGAAGCCTAAGAAATGCTTTGCTCGAGACGGATTTCGATTTGGAGGTCCCCCGAGTTAATTTTGCCCATTACGACTCCTCGCCCGCACGCTCGTGCACCCCGGCGTGCACGTGGGCATAGTATGCTAAAAAATGAAGTTTGGAGTTTGGGTTCGGAAATTTTATGGGAGCTTCCTAGAAGCCTAAGAACTGCTTTGCTCGAGACGGATTTTGATTTGGAGATCCCCCGAGTTAGTTTTGCCCATTATGACTCCTCCCCCGCACGCTCAAGCACCCCCGCGTGCACGGGGGCATCGTATGCTAAAAAATGAAGTTTGGAGTTTGGGTTTGGAAATTTTATGGGAGCTTCCTAGAAGCCTAAGAAGTGCTTTGCTCGAGACGGATTTCGATTTGGAGGTCCCCCGAGTTAATTTTGCCCATTATGACTCCTCGCCCGCACGCTTAAGCACCCCCGCGTGCACGTGGGCATTGTGTGCTAAAAAATGAAGTTTGGAGTTTGGGTTTGAAAATTTTACGGGAACTTCCTAGAAGCCTAAGAAATGCTTTGCTCGAGACGGATTTCGATTTGGAGGTCCCCCGAGTTAATTTTGCCCATTACGACTCCTCGCCCGCACGCTCGTGCACCCCGGCGTGCACGTGGGCATCGTATGCTAAAAAATGAAGTTTGGAGTTTGGGTTTGAAAATTTTATGGGAGCTTCCTAGAAGCTTAAGAAGTGTTTTGCTCGAGACGGATTTCGATTTGGAGGTCCCCCGAGTCAATGTTGCCCATTATGGCTCCTCTCCCGCATGCTCAAGCACCCCTGCGTGCACGTGGGCATTGTATGCTAAAAAATAAAGTTTGGAGTTTGGGTTTGGAAGTTTTATGGGAGCTTCCTTGAAGCTTAAGAAGTGTTTTGCTCGAGACGGATTTCGATTTGGAGGTCCCCCGAGTCAATGTTGCCCATTATGGCTCCTCGCCCGCACGCTCAAGCACCCCGGCGTGCACGTGGGCATTGTATGCTAAAAAATAAAGTTTGGAGTTTGGGTTTGGAAGTTTTATGGGAGCTTCCTAGAAGCTTAAGAAGTGTTTTGCTCGAGACGGATTTCGATTTGGAGGTCCCCCGAGTCAATGTTGCCCATTATGGCTCCTCTCCCGCATGCTCAAGCACCCCTGCGTGCACACCGGCGTGCACGTGGGCATTGTAGGCTAAAAAATGAAGTTTGGAGTTTGGGTTTGGAAATTTTATGGGAGCTTCCTTGAAGCCTAAGAAGTGTTTTGCTCGAAACGGAATTCGATTTGGAGGTCCCCCGAGTCAATTTTGCCCATTACGACTCCTCGCTCGCATGCAATATCTACTCCTGTCAGAGCTGTGGTTTTACTTAAGACTACTATAGGGGGGGGGGAGTTCTCAGCACCAAGAGCTGCAAGTAAGGCCATTGCTTGCTTTGCAGTCTCGATTGCTCTACTAGTGAATAGTAGATGTCTTGGTTAGCTTGGAACGAAAAAAAAAATTTTTTGGGGAAAAAAAAAAAAAAAAGTTTTTGTGAAAAAAAATTTTTCGAAAAAAAAAAAAAAAAAAAAAATTTTTTTGGATGCCTCGGTCTTCTATTTGTTTTGCTTGGGTAGATTAGGAAAAAAAAAAAAAAAAATTTTTTTGTTGGATGCCTCGGTCTTCATATTCTTTCTCGGCTATTTCGAAAAAAAAAAAAAAAAATTCCGGGAAAGAGAAAAAAAAAATTATTTTTTGTTGGTTGCCTCGGTCTTCATGTTCTTTCTCTGGTATATGGGAAAGAAAAAAAAAAAAAAAAAATTTTGGATGCCTCGGTCTTCTTGTTCTCGGTTGGATTTATCGAAAAAAAAAAAAAAAAAAAAAAAAAAAAAAAAAAAAAATTTTGATGCCTCGGTCTTCTTGTTCTTGCTTTGGTATATCGGAGAAAAAAAAAAAAAAATTTTTTGGATGCCTCGGTCTTCTTGTTCATTCTTCGGTATATCAAAAAAAAAAAAAAAAAAAAAAAAAAAAAAAAAAATTTGAGACTTCGGTCTTCTTGTTCTTGCTTTGGTATATCGGAGAAAAAAAAAAAAAA
>NW_026775694.1:307500-310000 GCF_030987335.1 Cornus florida | reverse complement strand
TAAGAAATGCTTTGCTCGAGACGGATTTCGATTTGGAGGTCCGCCGTGTTAATTTTGCCAATTACGGCTCCTCGCCCGCACGCTCGTGCACCCCGACGTGCACACCGGCGCGCACGTGGGCATCGTATGCTAAAAAATGAAGTTTGGAGTTTGGGTTTGAAAATTTTACGGGAACTTCCTAGAAGCCTAAGAAATGCTTTGCTCGAGACGGATTTCGATTTGGAGGTCCCCCGAGTTAATTTTGCCCATTACGACTCCTCGCCCGCACGCTCGTGCACCCCGGCGTGCACGTGGGCATAGTATGCTAAAAAATGAAGTTTGGAGTTTGGGTTCGGAAATTTTATGGGAGCTTCCTAGAAGCCTAAGAACTGCTTTGCTCGAGACGGATTTTGATTTGGAGATCCCCCGAGTTAGTTTTGCCCATTATGACTCCTCCCCCGCACGCTCAAGCACCCCCGCGTGCACGGGGGCATCGTATGCTAAAAAATGAAGTTTGGAGTTTGGGTTTGGAAATTTTATGGGAGCTTCCTAGAAGCCTAAGAAGTGCTTTGCTCGAGACGGATTTCGATTTGGAGGTCCCCCGAGTTAATTTTGCCCATTATGACTCCTCGCCCGCACGCTTAAGCACCCCCGCGTGCACGTGGGCATTGTGTGCTAAAAAATGAAGTTTGGAGTTTGGGTTTGAAAATTTTACGGGAACTTCCTAGAAGCCTAAGAAATGCTTTGCTCGAGACGGATTTCGATTTGGAGGTCCCCCGAGTTAATTTTGCCCATTACGACTCCTCGCCCGCACGCTCGTGCACCCCGGCGTGCACGTGGGCATAGTATGCTAAAAAATGAAGTTTGGAGTTTGGGTTCGGAAATTTTATGGGAGCTTCCTAGAAGCCTAAGAACTGCTTTGCTCGAGACGGATTTTGATTTGGAGATCCCCCGAGTTAGTTTTGCCCATTATGACTCCTCCCCCGCACGCTCAAGCACCCCCGCGTGCACGGGGGCATCGTATGCTAAAAAATGAAGTTTGGAGTTTGGGTTTGAAAATTTTATGGGAGCTTCCTAGAAGCTTAAGAAGTGTTTTGCTCGAGACGGATTTCGATTTGGAGGTCCCCCGAGTCAATGTTGCCCATTATGGCTCCTCTCCCGCATGCTCAAGCACCCCTGCGTGCACGTGGGCATTGTATGCTAAAAAATAAAGTTTGGAGTTTGGGTTTGGAAGTTTTATGGGAGCTTCCTTGAAGCTTAAGAAGTGTTTTGCTCGAGACGGATTTCGATTTGGAGGTCCCCCGAGTCAATGTTGCCCATTATGGCTCCTCGCCCGCACGCTCAAGCACCCCGGCGTGCACGTGGGCATTGTATGCTAAAAAATAAAGTTTGGAGTTTGGGTTTGGAAGTTTTATGGGAGCTTCCTAGAAGCTTAAGAAGTGTTTTGCTCGAGACGGATTTCGATTTGGAGGTCCCCCGAGTCAATGTTGCCCATTATGGCTCCTCTCCCGCATGCTCAAGCACCCCTGCGTGCACACCGGCGTGCACGTGGGCATTGTAGGCTAAAAAATGAAGTTTGGAGTTTGGGTTTGGAAATTTTATGGGAGCTTCCTTGAAGCCTAAGAAGTGTTTTGCTCGAAACGGAATTCGATTTGGAGGTCCCCCGAGTCAATTTTGCCCATTACGACTCCTCGCTCGCATGCAATATCTACTCCTGTCAGAGCTGTGGTTTTACTTAAGACTACTATAGGGGGGGGGGAGTTCTCAGCACCAAGAGCTGCAAGTAAGGCCATTGCTTGCTTTGCAGTCTCGATTGCTCTACTAGTGAATAGTAGATGTCTTGGTTAGCTTGGAACGAAAAAAAAAATTTTTTGGGGAAAAAAAAAAAAAAAAGTTTTTGTGAAAAAAAATTTTTCGAAAAAAAAAAAAAAAAAAAAAATTTTTTTGGATGCCTCGGTCTTCTATTTGTTTTGCTTGGGTAGATTAGGAAAAAAAAAAAAAAAAATTTTTTTGTTGGATGCCTCGGTCTTCATATTCTTTCTCGGCTATTTCGAAAAAAAAAAAAAAAAATTCCGGGAAAGAGAAAAAAAAAATTATTTTTTGTTGGTTGCCTCGGTCTTCATGTTCTTTCTCTGGTATATGGGAAAGAAAAAAAAAAAAAAAAAATTTTGGATGCCTCGGTCTTCTTGTTCTCGGTTGGATTTATCGAAAAAAAAAAAAAAAAAAAAAAAAAAAAAAAAAAAAAATTTTGATGCCTCGGTCTTCTTGTTCTTGCTTTGGTATATCGGAGAAAAAAAAAAAATATTTTTTGGATGCCTCGGTCTTCTTGTTCATTCTTCGGTATATCAAAAAAAAAAAAAAAAAAAAAAAAAAAAAAAAAAAAAAAAAATTTGAGACTTCGGTCTTCTTGTTCTTGCTTTGGTATATCGGAGAAAAAAAAAAAAAAAAATTTTGGATGCCTCGGTCTTCTTGTTCATTCTTCGGTATATCAAAAAAAAAAAATTTTTTTGAAGCCTCGGTC
>NW_026775694.1:265000-267500 GCF_030987335.1 Cornus florida | reverse complement strand
TAAGAAATGCTTTGCTCGAGACGGATTTCGATTTGGAGGTCCCCCGAGTTAATTTTGCCCATTATGACTCCTCGCCCGCACGCTCGTGCACCCCGGCGTGCACGTGGGCATCGTTGGCTAAAAAATGAAGTTTGGAGTTTGGGTTTGAAAATTTTATGGGAGCTTCCTAGAAGCCTAAGAAGTGCTTTGCTCGAGACGGATTTCGATTTGGAGGTCCCCCGAGTTAATTTTGCCCATTATGACTCCTCGCCCGCACGCTTAAGCACCCCCGCGTGCACGTGGGCATTGTGTGCTAAAAAATGAAGTTTGGAGTTTGGGTTTGAAAATTTTATGGGAGCTTCCTAGAAGCCTAAGAAATGCTTTGCTCGAGACGGATTTCGATTTGGAGGTCCCCCGAGTTAAGTTTGCCCTTTATGACTCCTCGCCCGCATGCTCGTGCACACCGGCGTGCACGTGGGCATCGTATGCTAAAAAATGAAGTTTGGAGTTTGGGTTTGAAAATTTTACGGGAACTTCCTAGAAGCCTAAGAAATGCTTTGCTCGAGACGGATTTCGATTTGGAGGTCCGCCGTGTTAATTTTGCCAATTACGGCTCCTCGCCCGCACGCTCGTGCACCCCGACGTGCACACCGGCGCGCACGTGGGCATCGTATGCTAAAAAATGAAGTTTGGAGTTTGGGTTTGAAAATTTTACGGGAACTTCCTAGAAGCCTAAGAAATGCTTTGCTCGAGACGGATTTCGATTTGGAGGTCCCCCGAGTTAATTTTGCCCATTACGACTCCTCGCCCGCACGCTCGTGCACCCCGGCGTGCACGTGGGCATAGTATGCTAAAAAATGAAGTTTGGAGTTTGGGTTCGGAAATTTTATGGGAGCTTCCTAGAAGCCTAAGAACTGCTTTGCTCGAGACGGATTTTGATTTGGAGATCCCCCGAGTTAGTTTTGCCCATTATGACTCCTCCCCCGCACGCTCAAGCACCCCCGCGTGCACGGGGGCATCGTATGCTAAAAAATGAAGTTTGGAGTTTGGGTTTGGAAATTTTATGGGAGCTTCCTAGAAGCCTAAGAAGTGCTTTGCTCGAGACGGATTTCGATTTGGAGGTCCCCCGAGTTAATTTTGCCCATTATGACTCCTCGCCCGCACGCTTAAGCACCCCCGCGTGCACGTGGGCATTGTGTGCTAAAAAATGAAGTTTGGAGTTTGGGTTTGAAAATTTTACGGGAACTTCCTAGAAGCCTAAGAAATGCTTTGCTCGAGACGGATTTCGATTTGGAGGTCCCCCGAGTTAATTTTGCCCATTACGACTCCTCGCCCGCACGCTCGTGCACCCCGGCGTGCACGTGGGCATAGTATGCTAAAAAATGAAGTTTGGAGTTTGGGTTCGGAAATTTTATGGGAGCTTCCTAGAAGCCTAAGAACTGCTTTGCTCGAGACGGATTTTGATTTGGAGATCCCCCGAGTTAGTTTTGCCCATTATGACTCCTCCCCCGCACGCTCAAGCACCCCCGCGTGCACGGGGGCATCGTATGCTAAAAAATGAAGTTTGGAGTTTGGGTTTGAAAATTTTATGGGAGCTTCCTAGAAGCTTAAGAAGTGTTTTGCTCGAGACGGATTTCGATTTGGAGGTCCCCCGAGTCAATGTTGCCCATTATGGCTCCTCTCCCGCATGCTCAAGCACCCCTGCGTGCACGTGGGCATTGTATGCTAAAAAATAAAGTTTGGAGTTTGGGTTTGGAAGTTTTATGGGAGCTTCCTTGAAGCTTAAGAAGTGTTTTGCTCGAGACGGATTTCGATTTGGAGGTCCCCCGAGTCAATGTTGCCCATTATGGCTCCTCGCCCGCACGCTCAAGCACCCCGGCGTGCACGTGGGCATTGTATGCTAAAAAATAAAGTTTGGAGTTTGGGTTTGGAAGTTTTATGGGAGCTTCCTAGAAGCTTAAGAAGTGTTTTGCTCGAGACGGATTTCGATTTGGAGGTCCCCCGAGTCAATGTTGCCCATTATGGCTCCTCTCCCGCATGCTCAAGCACCCCTGCGTGCACACCGGCGTGCACGTGGGCATTGTAGGCTAAAAAATGAAGTTTGGAGTTTGGGTTTGGAAATTTTATGGGAGCTTCCTTGAAGCCTAAGAAGTGTTTTGCTCGAAACGGAATTCGATTTGGAGGTCCCCCGAGTCAATTTTGCCCATTACGACTCCTCGCTCGCATGCAATATCTACTCCTGTCAGAGCTGTGGTTTTACTTAAGACTACTATAGGGGGGGGGGAGTTCTCAGCACCAAGAGCTGCAAGTAAGGCCATTGCTTGCTTTGCAGTCTCGATTGCTCTACTAGTGAATAGTAGATGTCTTGGTTAGCTTGGAACGAAAAAAAAAATTTTTTGGGGAAAAAAAAAAAAAAAAGTTTTTGTGAAAAAAAATTTTTCGAAAAAAAAAAAAAAAAAAAAAATTTTTTTGGATGCCTCGGTCTTCTATTTGTTTTGCTTGGGTAGATTAGGAAAAAAAA
>NW_026775694.1:232500-235000 GCF_030987335.1 Cornus florida | reverse complement strand
TTGCCCATTATGACTCCTCGCCCGCACGCTTAAGCACCCCCGCGTGCACGTGGGCATTGTGTGCTAAAAAATGAAGTTTGGAGTTTGGGTTTGAAAATTTTATGGGAGCTTCCTAGAAGCCTAAGAAATGCTTTGCTCGAGACGGATTTCGATTTGGAGGTCCCCCGAGTTAAGTTTGCCCTTTATGACTCCTCGCCCGCATGCTCGTGCACACCGGCGTGCACGTGGGCATCGTATGCTAAAAAATGAAGTTTGGAGTTTGGGTTTGAAAATTTTACGGGAACTTCCTAGAAGCCTAAGAAATGCTTTGCTCGAGACGGATTTCGATTTGGAGGTCCGCCGTGTTAATTTTGCCAATTACGGCTCCTCGCCCGCACGCTCGTGCACCCCGACGTGCACACCGGCGCGCACGTGGGCATCGTATGCTAAAAAATGAAGTTTGGAGTTTGGGTTTGAAAATTTTACGGGAACTTCCTAGAAGCCTAAGAAATGCTTTGCTCGAGACGGATTTCGATTTGGAGGTCCCCCGAGTTAATTTTGCCCATTACGACTCCTCGCCCGCACGCTCGTGCACCCCGGCGTGCACGTGGGCATAGTATGCTAAAAAATGAAGTTTGGAGTTTGGGTTCGGAAATTTTATGGGAGCTTCCTAGAAGCCTAAGAACTGCTTTGCTCGAGACGGATTTTGATTTGGAGATCCCCCGAGTTAGTTTTGCCCATTATGACTCCTCCCCCGCACGCTCAAGCACCCCCGCGTGCACGGGGGCATCGTATGCTAAAAAATGAAGTTTGGAGTTTGGGTTTGGAAATTTTATGGGAGCTTCCTAGAAGCCTAAGAAGTGCTTTGCTCGAGACGGATTTCGATTTGGAGGTCCCCCGAGTTAATTTTGCCCATTATGACTCCTCGCCCGCACGCTTAAGCACCCCCGCGTGCACGTGGGCATTGTGTGCTAAAAAATGAAGTTTGGAGTTTGGGTTTGAAAATTTTACGGGAACTTCCTAGAAGCCTAAGAAATGCTTTGCTCGAGACGGATTTCGATTTGGAGGTCCCCCGAGTTAATTTTGCCCATTACGACTCCTCGCCCGCACGCTCGTGCACCCCGGCGTGCACGTGGGCATAGTATGCTAAAAAATGAAGTTTGGAGTTTGGGTTCGGAAATTTTATGGGAGCTTCCTAGAAGCCTAAGAACTGCTTTGCTCGAGACGGATTTTGATTTGGAGATCCCCCGAGTTAGTTTTGCCCATTATGACTCCTCCCCCGCACGCTCAAGCACCCCCGCGTGCACGGGGGCATCGTATGCTAAAAAATGAAGTTTGGAGTTTGGGTTTGAAAATTTTATGGGAGCTTCCTAGAAGCTTAAGAAGTGTTTTGCTCGAGACGGATTTCGATTTGGAGGTCCCCCGAGTCAATGTTGCCCATTATGGCTCCTCTCCCGCATGCTCAAGCACCCCTGCGTGCACGTGGGCATTGTATGCTAAAAAATAAAGTTTGGAGTTTGGGTTTGGAAGTTTTATGGGAGCTTCCTTGAAGCTTAAGAAGTGTTTTGCTCGAGACGGATTTCGATTTGGAGGTCCCCCGAGTCAATGTTGCCCATTATGGCTCCTCGCCCGCACGCTCAAGCACCCCGGCGTGCACGTGGGCATTGTATGCTAAAAAATAAAGTTTGGAGTTTGGGTTTGGAAGTTTTATGGGAGCTTCCTAGAAGCTTAAGAAGTGTTTTGCTCGAGACGGATTTCGATTTGGAGGTCCCCCGAGTCAATGTTGCCCATTATGGCTCCTCTCCCGCATGCTCAAGCACCCCTGCGTGCACACCGGCGTGCACGTGGGCATTGTAGGCTAAAAAATGAAGTTTGGAGTTTGGGTTTGGAAATTTTATGGGAGCTTCCTTGAAGCCTAAGAAGTGTTTTGCTCGAAACGGAATTCGATTTGGAGGTCCCCCGAGTCAATTTTGCCCATTACGACTCCTCGCTCGCATGCAATATCTACTCCTGTCAGAGCTGTGGTTTTACTTAAGACTACTATAGGGGGGGGGGAGTTCTCAGCACCAAGAGCTGCAAGTAAGGCCATTGCTTGCTTTGCAGTCTCGATTGCTCTACTAGTGAATAGTAGATGTCTTGGTTAGCTTGGAACGAAAAAAAAAATTTTTTGGGGAAAAAAAAAAAAAAAAGTTTTTGTGAAAAAAAATTTTTCGAAAAAAAAAAAAAAAAAAAAAATTTTTTTGGATGCCTCGGTCTTCTATTTGTTTTGCTTGGGTAGATTAGGAAAAAAAAAAAAAAAAATTTTTTTGTTGGATGCCTCGGTCTTCATATTCTTTCTCGGCTATTTCGAAAAAAAAAAAAAAAAATTCCGGGAAAGAGAAAAAAAAAATTATTTTTTGTTGGTTGCCTCGGTCTTCATGTTCTTTCTCTGGTATATGGGAAAGAAAAAAAAAAAAAAAAAATTTTGGATGCCTCGGTCTTCTTGTTCTCGGTTGGATTTATCGAAAAAAAAAAAAAAAAA
>NW_026775694.1:200000-202500 GCF_030987335.1 Cornus florida | reverse complement strand
AATGAAGTTTGGAGTTTGGGTTTGAAAATTTTACGGGAACTTCCTAGAAGCCTAAGAAATGCTTTGCTCGAGACGGATTTCGATTTGGAGGTCCGCCGTGTTAATTTTGCCAATTACGGCTCCTCGCCCGCACGCTCGTGCACCCCGACGTGCACACCGGCGCGCACGTGGGCATCGTATGCTAAAAAATGAAGTTTGGAGTTTGGGTTTGAAAATTTTACGGGAACTTCCTAGAAGCCTAAGAAATGCTTTGCTCGAGACGGATTTCGATTTGGAGGTCCCCCGAGTTAATTTTGCCCATTACGACTCCTCGCCCGCACGCTCGTGCACCCCGGCGTGCACGTGGGCATAGTATGCTAAAAAATGAAGTTTGGAGTTTGGGTTCGGAAATTTTATGGGAGCTTCCTAGAAGCCTAAGAACTGCTTTGCTCGAGACGGATTTTGATTTGGAGATCCCCCGAGTTAGTTTTGCCCATTATGACTCCTCCCCCGCACGCTCAAGCACCCCCGCGTGCACGGGGGCATCGTATGCTAAAAAATGAAGTTTGGAGTTTGGGTTTGGAAATTTTATGGGAGCTTCCTAGAAGCCTAAGAAGTGCTTTGCTCGAGACGGATTTCGATTTGGAGGTCCCCCGAGTTAATTTTGCCCATTATGACTCCTCGCCCGCACGCTTAAGCACCCCCGCGTGCACGTGGGCATTGTGTGCTAAAAAATGAAGTTTGGAGTTTGGGTTTGAAAATTTTACGGGAACTTCCTAGAAGCCTAAGAAATGCTTTGCTCGAGACGGATTTCGATTTGGAGGTCCCCCGAGTTAATTTTGCCCATTACGACTCCTCGCCCGCACGCTCGTGCACCCCGGCGTGCACGTGGGCATAGTATGCTAAAAAATGAAGTTTGGAGTTTGGGTTCGGAAATTTTATGGGAGCTTCCTAGAAGCCTAAGAACTGCTTTGCTCGAGACGGATTTTGATTTGGAGATCCCCCGAGTTAGTTTTGCCCATTATGACTCCTCCCCCGCACGCTCAAGCACCCCCGCGTGCACGGGGGCATCGTATGCTAAAAAATGAAGTTTGGAGTTTGGGTTTGAAAATTTTATGGGAGCTTCCTAGAAGCTTAAGAAGTGTTTTGCTCGAGACGGATTTCGATTTGGAGGTCCCCCGAGTCAATGTTGCCCATTATGGCTCCTCTCCCGCATGCTCAAGCACCCCTGCGTGCACGTGGGCATTGTATGCTAAAAAATAAAGTTTGGAGTTTGGGTTTGGAAGTTTTATGGGAGCTTCCTTGAAGCTTAAGAAGTGTTTTGCTCGAGACGGATTTCGATTTGGAGGTCCCCCGAGTCAATGTTGCCCATTATGGCTCCTCGCCCGCACGCTCAAGCACCCCGGCGTGCACGTGGGCATTGTATGCTAAAAAATAAAGTTTGGAGTTTGGGTTTGGAAGTTTTATGGGAGCTTCCTAGAAGCTTAAGAAGTGTTTTGCTCGAGACGGATTTCGATTTGGAGGTCCCCCGAGTCAATGTTGCCCATTATGGCTCCTCTCCCGCATGCTCAAGCACCCCTGCGTGCACACCGGCGTGCACGTGGGCATTGTAGGCTAAAAAATGAAGTTTGGAGTTTGGGTTTGGAAATTTTATGGGAGCTTCCTTGAAGCCTAAGAAGTGTTTTGCTCGAAACGGAATTCGATTTGGAGGTCCCCCGAGTCAATTTTGCCCATTACGACTCCTCGCTCGCATGCAATATCTACTCCTGTCAGAGCTGTGGTTTTACTTAAGACTACTATAGGGGGGGGGGAGTTCTCAGCACCAAGAGCTGCAAGTAAGGCCATTGCTTGCTTTGCAGTCTCGATTGCTCTACTAGTGAATAGTAGATGTCTTGGTTAGCTTGGAACGAAAAAAAAAATTTTTTGGGGAAAAAAAAAAAAAAAAGTTTTTGTGAAAAAAAATTTTTCGAAAAAAAAAAAAAAAAAAAAAATTTTTTTGGATGCCTCGGTCTTCTATTTGTTTTGCTTGGGTAGATTAGGAAAAAAAAAAAAAAAAATTTTTTTGTTGGATGCCTCGGTCTTCATATTCTTTCTCGGCTATTTCGAAAAAAAAAAAAAAAAATTCCGGGAAAGAGAAAAAAAAAATTATTTTTTGTTGGTTGCCTCGGTCTTCATGTTCTTTCTCTGGTATATGGGAAAGAAAAAAAAAAAAAAAAAATTTTGGATGCCTCGGTCTTCTTGTTCTCGGTTGGATTTATCGAAAAAAAAAAAAAAAAAAAAAAAAAAAAAAAAAAAAAATTTTGATGCCTCGGTCTTCTTGTTCTTGCTTTGGTATATCGGAGAAAAAAAAAAAAAAATTTTTTGGATGCCTCGGTCTTCTTGTTCATTCTTCGGTATATCAAAAAAAAAAAAAAAAAAAAAAAAAAAAAAAAAAAAATTTGAGACTTCGGTCTTCTTGTTCTTGCTTTGGTATATCGGAGAAAAAAAAAAAAAAAAATTTTGGATGCCTCGGTCTTCTTGT
>NW_026775694.1:167500-170000 GCF_030987335.1 Cornus florida | reverse complement strand
CGAGACGGATTTCGATTTGGAGGTCCCCCGAGTTAAGTTTGCCCTTTATGACTCCTCGCCCGCATGCTCGTGCACACCGGCGTGCACGTGGGCATCGTATGCTAAAAAATGAAGTTTGGAGTTTGGGTTTGAAAATTTTACGGGAACTTCCTAGAAGCCTAAGAAATGCTTTGCTCGAGACGGATTTCGATTTGGAGGTCCGCCGTGTTAATTTTGCCAATTACGGCTCCTCGCCCGCACGCTCGTGCACCCCGACGTGCACACCGGCGCGCACGTGGGCATCGTATGCTAAAAAATGAAGTTTGGAGTTTGGGTTTGAAAATTTTACGGGAACTTCCTAGAAGCCTAAGAAATGCTTTGCTCGAGACGGATTTCGATTTGGAGGTCCCCCGAGTTAATTTTGCCCATTACGACTCCTCGCCCGCACGCTCGTGCACCCCGGCGTGCACGTGGGCATAGTATGCTAAAAAATGAAGTTTGGAGTTTGGGTTCGGAAATTTTATGGGAGCTTCCTAGAAGCCTAAGAACTGCTTTGCTCGAGACGGATTTTGATTTGGAGATCCCCCGAGTTAGTTTTGCCCATTATGACTCCTCCCCCGCACGCTCAAGCACCCCCGCGTGCACGGGGGCATCGTATGCTAAAAAATGAAGTTTGGAGTTTGGGTTTGGAAATTTTATGGGAGCTTCCTAGAAGCCTAAGAAGTGCTTTGCTCGAGACGGATTTCGATTTGGAGGTCCCCCGAGTTAATTTTGCCCATTATGACTCCTCGCCCGCACGCTTAAGCACCCCCGCGTGCACGTGGGCATTGTGTGCTAAAAAATGAAGTTTGGAGTTTGGGTTTGAAAATTTTACGGGAACTTCCTAGAAGCCTAAGAAATGCTTTGCTCGAGACGGATTTCGATTTGGAGGTCCCCCGAGTTAATTTTGCCCATTACGACTCCTCGCCCGCACGCTCGTGCACCCCGGCGTGCACGTGGGCATAGTATGCTAAAAAATGAAGTTTGGAGTTTGGGTTCGGAAATTTTATGGGAGCTTCCTAGAAGCCTAAGAACTGCTTTGCTCGAGACGGATTTTGATTTGGAGATCCCCCGAGTTAGTTTTGCCCATTATGACTCCTCCCCCGCACGCTCAAGCACCCCCGCGTGCACGGGGGCATCGTATGCTAAAAAATGAAGTTTGGAGTTTGGGTTTGAAAATTTTATGGGAGCTTCCTAGAAGCTTAAGAAGTGTTTTGCTCGAGACGGATTTCGATTTGGAGGTCCCCCGAGTCAATGTTGCCCATTATGGCTCCTCTCCCGCATGCTCAAGCACCCCTGCGTGCACGTGGGCATTGTATGCTAAAAAATAAAGTTTGGAGTTTGGGTTTGGAAGTTTTATGGGAGCTTCCTTGAAGCTTAAGAAGTGTTTTGCTCGAGACGGATTTCGATTTGGAGGTCCCCCGAGTCAATGTTGCCCATTATGGCTCCTCGCCCGCACGCTCAAGCACCCCGGCGTGCACGTGGGCATTGTATGCTAAAAAATAAAGTTTGGAGTTTGGGTTTGGAAGTTTTATGGGAGCTTCCTAGAAGCTTAAGAAGTGTTTTGCTCGAGACGGATTTCGATTTGGAGGTCCCCCGAGTCAATGTTGCCCATTATGGCTCCTCTCCCGCATGCTCAAGCACCCCTGCGTGCACACCGGCGTGCACGTGGGCATTGTAGGCTAAAAAATGAAGTTTGGAGTTTGGGTTTGGAAATTTTATGGGAGCTTCCTTGAAGCCTAAGAAGTGTTTTGCTCGAAACGGAATTCGATTTGGAGGTCCCCCGAGTCAATTTTGCCCATTACGACTCCTCGCTCGCATGCAATATCTACTCCTGTCAGAGCTGTGGTTTTACTTAAGACTACTATAGGGGGGGGGGAGTTCTCAGCACCAAGAGCTGCAAGTAAGGCCATTGCTTGCTTTGCAGTCTCGATTGCTCTACTAGTGAATAGTAGATGTCTTGGTTAGCTTGGAACGAAAAAAAAAATTTTTTGGGGAAAAAAAAAAAAAAAAGTTTTTGTGAAAAAAAATTTTTCGAAAAAAAAAAAAAAAAAAAAAATTTTTTTGGATGCCTCGGTCTTCTATTTGTTTTGCTTGGGTAGATTAGGAAAAAAAAAAAAAAAAATTTTTTTGTTGGATGCCTCGGTCTTCATATTCTTTCTCGGCTATTTCGAAAAAAAAAAAAAAAAATTCCGGGAAAGAGAAAAAAAAAATTATTTTTTGTTGGTTGCCTCGGTCTTCATGTTCTTTCTCTGGTATATGGGAAAGAAAAAAAAAAAAAAAAAATTTTGGATGCCTCGGTCTTCTTGTTCTCGGTTGGATTTATCGAAAAAAAAAAAAAAAAAAAAAAAAAAAAAAAAAAAAAATTTTGATGCCTCGGTCTTCTTGTTCTTGCTTTGGTATATCGGAGAAAAAAAAAAAAAAATTTTTTGGATGCCTCGGTCTTCTTGTTCATTCTTCGGTATATCAAAAAAAAAAAAAA
>NW_026775694.1:135000-137500 GCF_030987335.1 Cornus florida | reverse complement strand
CTCGTGCACCCCGACGTGCACACCGGCGCGCACGTGGGCATCGTATGCTAAAAAATGAAGTTTGGAGTTTGGGTTTGAAAATTTTACGGGAACTTCCTAGAAGCCTAAGAAATGCTTTGCTCGAGACGGATTTCGATTTGGAGGTCCCCCGAGTTAATTTTGCCCATTACGACTCCTCGCCCGCACGCTCGTGCACCCCGGCGTGCACGTGGGCATAGTATGCTAAAAAATGAAGTTTGGAGTTTGGGTTCGGAAATTTTATGGGAGCTTCCTAGAAGCCTAAGAACTGCTTTGCTCGAGACGGATTTTGATTTGGAGATCCCCCGAGTTAGTTTTGCCCATTATGACTCCTCCCCCGCACGCTCAAGCACCCCCGCGTGCACGGGGGCATCGTATGCTAAAAAATGAAGTTTGGAGTTTGGGTTTGGAAATTTTATGGGAGCTTCCTAGAAGCCTAAGAAGTGCTTTGCTCGAGACGGATTTCGATTTGGAGGTCCCCCGAGTTAATTTTGCCCATTATGACTCCTCGCCCGCACGCTTAAGCACCCCCGCGTGCACGTGGGCATTGTGTGCTAAAAAATGAAGTTTGGAGTTTGGGTTTGAAAATTTTACGGGAACTTCCTAGAAGCCTAAGAAATGCTTTGCTCGAGACGGATTTCGATTTGGAGGTCCCCCGAGTTAATTTTGCCCATTACGACTCCTCGCCCGCACGCTCGTGCACCCCGGCGTGCACGTGGGCATAGTATGCTAAAAAATGAAGTTTGGAGTTTGGGTTCGGAAATTTTATGGGAGCTTCCTAGAAGCCTAAGAACTGCTTTGCTCGAGACGGATTTTGATTTGGAGATCCCCCGAGTTAGTTTTGCCCATTATGACTCCTCCCCCGCACGCTCAAGCACCCCCGCGTGCACGGGGGCATCGTATGCTAAAAAATGAAGTTTGGAGTTTGGGTTTGAAAATTTTATGGGAGCTTCCTAGAAGCTTAAGAAGTGTTTTGCTCGAGACGGATTTCGATTTGGAGGTCCCCCGAGTCAATGTTGCCCATTATGGCTCCTCTCCCGCATGCTCAAGCACCCCTGCGTGCACGTGGGCATTGTATGCTAAAAAATAAAGTTTGGAGTTTGGGTTTGGAAGTTTTATGGGAGCTTCCTTGAAGCTTAAGAAGTGTTTTGCTCGAGACGGATTTCGATTTGGAGGTCCCCCGAGTCAATGTTGCCCATTATGGCTCCTCGCCCGCACGCTCAAGCACCCCGGCGTGCACGTGGGCATTGTATGCTAAAAAATAAAGTTTGGAGTTTGGGTTTGGAAGTTTTATGGGAGCTTCCTAGAAGCTTAAGAAGTGTTTTGCTCGAGACGGATTTCGATTTGGAGGTCCCCCGAGTCAATGTTGCCCATTATGGCTCCTCTCCCGCATGCTCAAGCACCCCTGCGTGCACACCGGCGTGCACGTGGGCATTGTAGGCTAAAAAATGAAGTTTGGAGTTTGGGTTTGGAAATTTTATGGGAGCTTCCTTGAAGCCTAAGAAGTGTTTTGCTCGAAACGGAATTCGATTTGGAGGTCCCCCGAGTCAATTTTGCCCATTACGACTCCTCGCTCGCATGCAATATCTACTCCTGTCAGAGCTGTGGTTTTACTTAAGACTACTATAGGGGGGGGGAGTTCTCAGCACCAAGAGCTGCAAGTAAGGCCATTGCTTGCTTTGCAGTCTCGATTGCTCTACTAGTGAATAGTAGATGTCTTGGTTAGCTTGGAACGAAAAAAAAAATTTTTTGGGGAAAAAAAAAAAAAAAAGTTTTTGTGAAAAAAAATTTTTCGAAAAAAAAAAAAAAAAAAAAAATTTTTTTGGATGCCTCGGTCTTCTATTTGTTTTGCTTGGGTAGATTAGGAAAAAAAAAAAAAAATTTTTTTGTTGGATGCCTCGGTCTTCATATTCTTTCTCGGCTATTTCGAAAAAAAAAAAAAAAAATTCCGGGAAAGAGAAAAAAAAAATTATTTTTTGTTGGTTGCCTCGGTCTTCATGTTCTTTCTCTGGTATATGGGAAAGAAAAAAAAAAAAAAAAAATTTTGGATGCCTCGGTCTTCTTGTTCTCGGTTGGATTTATCGAAAAAAAAAAAAAAAAAAAAAAAAAAAAAAAAAAAAAATTTTGGTGCCTCGGTCTTCTTGTTCTTGCTTTGGTATATCGGAGAAAAAAAAAAAAAAATTTTTTGGATGCCTCGGTCTTCTTGTTCATTCTTCGGTATATCAAAAAAAAAAAAAAAAAAAAAAAAAAAAAAAAAAAATTTGAGACTTCGGTCTTCTTGTTCTTGCTTTGGTATATCGGAGAAAAAAAAAAAAAAAAATTTTGGATGCCTCGGTCTTCTTGTTCATTCTTCGGTATATCAAAAAAAAAAAATTTTTTTGAAGCCTCGGTCTTCTTGTTCTTGCTTTGGTATATCGGAGGAAAATAAAAAAAAATTTTGGTTGCCTCGGTCTTCTTGTTCATTCTTCGGTATATATATATA
>NW_026775694.1:92500-95000 GCF_030987335.1 Cornus florida | reverse complement strand
GTGCACCCCGGCGTGCACGTGGGCATCGTTGGCTAAAAAATGAAGTTTGGAGTTTGGGTTTGAAAATTTTATGGGAGCTTCCTAGAAGCCTAAGAAGTGCTTTGCTCGAGACGGATTTCGATTTGGAGGTCCCCCGAGTTAATTTTGCCCATTATGACTCCTCGCCCGCACGCTTAAGCACCCCCGCGTGCACGTGGGCATTGTGTGCTAAAAAATGAAGTTTGGAGTTTGGGTTTGAAAATTTTATGGGAGCTTCCTAGAAGCCTAAGAAATGCTTTGCTCGAGACGGATTTCGATTTGGAGGTCCCCCGAGTTAAGTTTGCCCTTTATGACTCCTCGCCCGCATGCTCGTGCACACCGGCGTGCACGTGGGCATCGTATGCTAAAAAATGAAGTTTGGAGTTTGGGTTTGAAAATTTTACGGGAACTTCCTAGAAGCCTAAGAAATGCTTTGCTCGAGACGGATTTCGATTTGGAGGTCCGCCGTGTTAATTTTGCCAATTACGGCTCCTCGCCCGCACGCTCGTGCACCCCGACGTGCACACCGGCGCGCACGTGGGCATCGTATGCTAAAAAATGAAGTTTGGAGTTTGGGTTTGAAAATTTTACGGGAACTTCCTAGAAGCCTAAGAAATGCTTTGCTCGAGACGGATTTCGATTTGGAGGTCCCCCGAGTTAATTTTGCCCATTACGACTCCTCGCCCGCACGCTCGTGCACCCCGGCGTGCACGTGGGCATAGTATGCTAAAAAATGAAGTTTGGAGTTTGGGTTCGGAAATTTTATGGGAGCTTCCTAGAAGCCTAAGAACTGCTTTGCTCGAGACGGATTTTGATTTGGAGATCCCCCGAGTTAGTTTTGCCCATTATGACTCCTCCCCCGCACGCTCAAGCACCCCCGCGTGCACGGGGGCATCGTATGCTAAAAAATGAAGTTTGGAGTTTGGGTTTGGAAATTTTATGGGAGCTTCCTAGAAGCCTAAGAAGTGCTTTGCTCGAGACGGATTTCGATTTGGAGGTCCCCCGAGTTAATTTTGCCCATTATGACTCCTCGCCCGCACGCTTAAGCACCCCCGCGTGCACGTGGGCATTGTGTGCTAAAAAATGAAGTTTGGAGTTTGGGTTTGAAAATTTTACGGGAACTTCCTAGAAGCCTAAGAAATGCTTTGCTCGAGACGGATTTCGATTTGGAGGTCCCCCGAGTTAATTTTGCCCATTACGACTCCTCGCCCGCACGCTCGTGCACCCCGGCGTGCACGTGGGCATCGTATGCTAAAAAATGAAGTTTGGAGTTTGGGTTTGAAAATTTTATGGGAGCTTCCTAGAAGCTTAAGAAGTGTTTTGCTCGAGACGGATTTCGATTTGGAGGTCCCCCGAGTCAATGTTGCCCATTATGGCTCCTCTCCCGCATGCTCAAGCACCCCTGCGTGCACGTGGGCATTGTATGCTAAAAAATAAAGTTTGGAGTTTGGGTTTGGAAGTTTTATGGGAGCTTCCTTGAAGCTTAAGAAGTGTTTTGCTCGAGACGGATTTCGATTTGGAGGTCCCCCGAGTCAATGTTGCCCATTATGGCTCCTCGCCCGCACGCTCAAGCACCCCGGCGTGCACGTGGGCATTGTATGCTAAAAAATAAAGTTTGGAGTTTGGGTTTGGAAGTTTTATGGGAGCTTCCTAGAAGCTTAAGAAGTGTTTTGCTCGAGACGGATTTCGATTTGGAGGTCCCCCGAGTCAATGTTGCCCATTATGGCTCCTCTCCCGCATGCTCAAGCACCCCTGCGTGCACACCGGCGTGCACGTGGGCATTGTAGGCTAAAAAATGAAGTTTGGAGTTTGGGTTTGGAAATTTTATGGGAGCTTCCTTGAAGCCTAAGAAGTGTTTTGCTCGAAACGGAATTCGATTTGGAGGTCCCCCGAGTCAATTTTGCCCATTACGACTCCTCGCTCGCATGCAATATCTACTCCTGTCAGAGCTGTGGTTTTACTTAAGACTACTATAGGGGGGGGGAGTTCTCAGCACCAAGAGCTGCAAGTAAGGCCATTGCTTGCTTTGCAGTCTCGATTGCTCTACTAGTGAATAGTAGATGTCTTGGTTAGCTTGGAACGAAAAAAAAAATTTTTTGGGGAAAAAAAAAAAAAAAAGTTTTTGTGAAAAAAAATTTTTCGAAAAAAAAAAAAAAAAAAAAAATTTTTTTGGATGCCTCGGTCTTCTATTTGTTTTGCTTGGGTAGATTAGGAAAAAAAAAAAAAAAAATTTTTTTGTTGGATGCCTCGGTCTTCATATTCTTTCTCGGCTATTTCGAAAAAAAAAAAAAAAAATTCCGGGAAAGAGAAAAAAAAAATTATTTTTTGTTGGTTGCCTCGGTCTTCATGTTCTTTCTTTGGTATATGGGAAAGAAAAAAAAAAAAAAAAAATTTTGGATGCCTCGGTCTTCTTGTTCTCGGTTGGATTTATCGAAAAAAAAAAAAAAAAAAAAAAAAAAAAAAAAAAAAATTTTGATGCCTC
>NW_026775694.1:50000-52500 GCF_030987335.1 Cornus florida | reverse complement strand
ACGTGGGCATTGTGTGCTAAAAAATGAAGTTTGGAGTTTGGGTTTGAAAATTTTATGGGAGCTTCCTAGAAGCCTAAGAAATGCTTTGCTCGAGACGGATTTCGATTTGGAGGTCCCCCGAGTTAAGTTTGCCCTTTATGACTCCTCGCCCGCATGCTCGTGCACACCGGCGTGCACGTGGGCATCGTATGCTAAAAAATGAAGTTTGGAGTTTGGGTTTGAAAATTTTACGGGAACTTCCTAGAAGCCTAAGAAATGCTTTGCTCGAGACGGATTTCGATTTGGAGGTCCGCCGTGTTAATTTTGCCAATTACGGCTCCTCGCCCGCACGCTCGTGCACCCCGACGTGCACACCGGCGCGCACGTGGGCATCGTATGCTAAAAAATGAAGTTTGGAGTTTGGGTTTGAAAATTTTACGGGAACTTCCTAGAAGCCTAAGAAATGCTTTGCTCGAGACGGATTTCGATTTGGAGGTCCCCCGAGTTAATTTTGCCCATTACGACTCCTCGCCCGCACGCTCGTGCACCCCGGCGTGCACGTGGGCATAGTATGCTAAAAAATGAAGTTTGGAGTTTGGGTTCGGAAATTTTATGGGAGCTTCCTAGAAGCCTAAGAACTGCTTTGCTCGAGACGGATTTTGATTTGGAGATCCCCCGAGTTAGTTTTGCCCATTATGACTCCTCCCCCGCACGCTCAAGCACCCCCGCGTGCACGGGGGCATCGTATGCTAAAAAATGAAGTTTGGAGTTTGGGTTTGGAAATTTTATGGGAGCTTCCTAGAAGCCTAAGAAGTGCTTTGCTCGAGACGGATTTCGATTTGGAGGTCCCCCGAGTTAATTTTGCCCATTATGACTCCTCGCCCGCACGCTTAAGCACCCCCGCGTGCACGTGGGCATTGTGTGCTAAAAAATGAAGTTTGGAGTTTGGGTTTGAAAATTTTACGGGAACTTCCTAGAAGCCTAAGAAATGCTTTGCTCGAGACGGATTTCGATTTGGAGGTCCCCCGAGTTAATTTTGCCCATTACGACTCCTCGCCCGCACGCTCGTGCACCCCGGCGTGCACGTGGGCATCGTATGCTAAAAAATGAAGTTTGGAGTTTGGGTTTGAAAATTTTATGGGAGCTTCCTAGAAGCTTAAGAAGTGTTTTGCTCGAGACGGATTTCGATTTGGAGGTCCCCCGAGTCAATGTTGCCCATTATGGCTCCTCTCCCGCATGCTCAAGCACCCCTGCGTGCACGTGGGCATTGTATGCTAAAAAATAAAGTTTGGAGTTTGGGTTTGGAAGTTTTATGGGAGCTTCCTTGAAGCTTAAGAAGTGTTTTGCTCGAGACGGATTTCGATTTGGAGGTCCCCCGAGTCAATGTTGCCCATTATGGCTCCTCGCCCGCACGCTCAAGCACCCCGGCGTGCACGTGGGCATTGTATGCTAAAAAATAAAGTTTGGAGTTTGGGTTTGGAAGTTTTATGGGAGCTTCCTAGAAGCTTAAGAAGTGTTTTGCTCGAGACGGATTTCGATTTGGAGGTCCCCCGAGTCAATGTTGCCCATTATGGCTCCTCTCCCGCATGCTCAAGCACCCCTGCGTGCACACCGGCGTGCACGTGGGCATTGTAGGCTAAAAAATGAAGTTTGGAGTTTGGGTTTGGAAATTTTATGGGAGCTTCCTTGAAGCCTAAGAAGTGTTTTGCTCGAAACGGAATTCGATTTGGAGGTCCCCCGAGTCAATTTTGCCCATTACGACTCCTCGCTCGCATGCAATATCTACTCCTGTCAGAGCTGTGGTTTTACTTAAGACTACTATAGGGGGGGGGGAGTTCTCAGCACCAAGAGCTGCAAGTAAGGCCATTGCTTGCTTTGCAGTCTCGATTGCTCTACTAGTGAATAGTAGATGTCTTGGTTAGCTTGGAACGAAAAAAAAAATTTTTTGGGGAAAAAAAAAAAAAAAAGTTTTTGTGAAAAAAAATTTTTCGAAAAAAAAAAAAAAAAAAAAAATTTTTTTGGATGCCTCGGTCTTCTATTTGTTTTGCTTGGGTAGATTAGGAAAAAAAAAAAAAAAAATTTTTTTGTTGGATGCCTCGGTCTTCATATTCTTTCTCGGCTATTTCGAAAAAAAAAAAAAAAAATTCCGGGAAAGAGAAAAAAAAAATTATTTTTTGTTGGTTGCCTCGGTCTTCATGTTCTTTCTCTGGTATATGGGAAAGAAAAAAAAAAAAAAAAAATTTTGGATGCCTCGGTCTTCTTGTTCTCGGTTGGATTTATCGAAAAAAAAAAAAAAAAAAAAAAAAAAAAAAAAAAATTTTGATGCCTCGGTCTTCTTGTTCTTGCTTTGGTATATCGGAGAAAAAAAAAAAAAATTTTTTTTGGATGCCTCGGTCTTCTTGTTCATTCTTCGGTATATCAAAAAAAAAAAAAAAAAAAAAAAAAAAAAAAAAAAAAATTTGAGACTTCGGTCTTCTTGTTCTTGCTTTGGTATATCGGAGAAAAAAAAAAAAAAAAATTT
>NW_026775694.1:7500-10000 GCF_030987335.1 Cornus florida | reverse complement strand
TGGGTTTGAAAATTTTACGGGAACTTCCTAGAAGCCTAAGAAATGCTTTGCTCGAGACGGATTTCGATTTGGAGGTCCGCCGTGTTAATTTTGCCAATTACGGCTCCTCGCCCGCACGCTCGTGCACCCCGACGTGCACACCGGCGCGCACGTGGGCATCGTATGCTAAAAAATGAAGTTTGGAGTTTGGGTTTGAAAATTTTACGGGAACTTCCTAGAAGCCTAAGAAATGCTTTGCTCGAGACGGATTTCGATTTGGAGGTCCCCCGAGTTAATTTTGCCCATTACGACTCCTCGCCCGCACGCTCGTGCACCCCGGCGTGCACGTGGGCATAGTATGCTAAAAAATGAAGTTTGGAGTTTGGGTTCGGAAATTTTATGGGAGCTTCCTAGAAGCCTAAGAACTGCTTTGCTCGAGACGGATTTTGATTTGGAGATCCCCCGAGTTAGTTTTGCCCATTATGACTCCTCCCCCGCACGCTCAAGCACCCCCGCGTGCACGGGGGCATCGTATGCTAAAAAATGAAGTTTGGAGTTTGGGTTTGGAAATTTTATGGGAGCTTCCTAGAAGCCTAAGAAGTGCTTTGCTCGAGACGGATTTCGATTTGGAGGTCCCCCGAGTTAATTTTGCCCATTATGACTCCTCGCCCGCACGCTTAAGCACCCCCGCGTGCACGTGGGCATTGTGTGCTAAAAAATGAAGTTTGGAGTTTGGGTTTGAAAATTTTACGGGAACTTCCTAGAAGCCTAAGAAATGCTTTGCTCGAGACGGATTTCGATTTGGAGGTCCCCCGAGTTAATTTTGCCCATTACGACTCCTCGCCCGCACGCTCGTGCACCCCGGCGTGCACGTGGGCATCGTATGCTAAAAAATGAAGTTTGGAGTTTGGGTTTGAAAATTTTATGGGAGCTTCCTAGAAGCTTAAGAAGTGTTTTGCTCGAGACGGATTTCGATTTGGAGGTCCCCCGAGTCAATGTTGCCCATTATGGCTCCTCTCCCGCATGCTCAAGCACCCCTGCGTGCACGTGGGCATTGTATGCTAAAAAATAAAGTTTGGAGTTTGGGTTTGGAAGTTTTATGGGAGCTTCCTTGAAGCTTAAGAAGTGTTTTGCTCGAGACGGATTTCGATTTGGAGGTCCCCCGAGTCAATGTTGCCCATTATGGCTCCTCGCCCGCACGCTCAAGCACCCCGGCGTGCACGTGGGCATTGTATGCTAAAAAATAAAGTTTGGAGTTTGGGTTTGGAAGTTTTATGGGAGCTTCCTAGAAGCTTAAGAAGTGTTTTGCTCGAGACGGATTTCGATTTGGAGGTCCCCCGAGTCAATGTTGCCCATTATGGCTCCTCTCCCGCATGCTCAAGCACCCCTGCGTGCACACCGGCGTGCACGTGGGCATTGTAGGCTAAAAAATGAAGTTTGGAGTTTGGGTTTGGAAATTTTATGGGAGCTTCCTTGAAGCCTAAGAAGTGTTTTGCTCGAAACGGAATTCGATTTGGAGGTCCCCCGAGTCAATTTTGCCCATTACGACTCCTCGCTCGCATGCAATATCTACTCCTGTCAGAGCTGTGGTTTTACTTAAGACTACTATAGGGGGGGGGGAGTTCTCAGCACCAAGAGCTGCAAGTAAGGCCATTGCTTGCTTTGCAGTCTCGATTGCTCTACTAGTGAATAGTAGATGTCTTGGTTAGCTTGGAACGAAAAAAAAAATTTTTTGGGGAAAAAAAAAAAAAAAAGTTTTTGTGAAAAAAAATTTTTCGAAAAAAAAAAAAAAAAAAAAAATTTTTTTGGATGCCTCGGTCTTCTATTTGTTTTGCTTGGGTAGATTAGGAAAAAAAAAAAAAAAAATTTTTTTGTTGGATGCCTCGGTCTTCATATTCTTTCTCGGCTATTTCGAAAAAAAAAAAAAAAAATTCCGGGAAAGAGAAAAAAAAAATTATTTTTTGTTGGTTGCCTCGGTCTTCATGTTCTTTCTCTGGTATATGGGAAAGAAAAAAAAAAAAAAAAAATTTTGGATGCCTCGGTCTTCTTGTTCTCGGTTGGATTTATCGAAAAAAAAAAAAAAAAAAAAAAAAAAAAAAAAAAAAATTTTGATGCCTCGGTCTTCTTGTTCTTGCTTTGGTATATCGGAGAAAAAAAAAAAAAAATTTTTTGGATGCCTCGGTCTTCTTGTTCATTCTTCGGTATATCAAAAAAAAAAAAAAAAAAAAAAAAATTTGAGACTTCGGTCTTCTTGTTCTTGCTTTGGTATATCGGAGAAAAAAAAAAAAAAAAATTTTGGATGCCTCGGTCTTCTTGTTCATTCTTCGGTATATCAAAAAAAAAAAATTTTTTTGAAGCCTCGGTCTTCTTGTTCTTGCTTTGGTATATCGGAGGAAAATAAAAAAAAATTTTGGTTGCCTCGGTCTTCTTGTTCATTCTTCGGTATATATATATATAAAAAAAAAAAAAAAAAAAAAAAAAAAAAAAAAAAAAAAAATTTTGGAAGCCTTGGTCTTCTTGT
>NW_026775693.1:1155000-1160000 GCF_030987335.1 Cornus florida | reverse complement strand
CTAAACCCTAAACCCTAAACCCTAAACCCTAAACCCTAAACCCTAAACCCTAAACCCTAAACCCTAAACCCTAAACCCTAAACCCTAAACCCTAAACCCTAAACCCTAAACCCTAAACCCTAAACCCTAAACCCTAAACCCTAAACCCTAAACCCTAAACCCTAAACCCTAAACCCTAAACCCTAAACCCTAAACCCTAAACCCTAAACCCTAAACCCTAAACCCTAAACCCTAAACCCTAAACCCTAAACCCTAAACCCTAAACCCTAAACCCTAAACCCTAAACCCTAAACCCTAAACCCTAAACCCTAAACCCTAAACCCTAAACCCTAAACCCTAAACCCTAAACCCTAAACCCTAAACCCTAAACCCTAAACCCTAAACCCTAAACCCTAAACCCTAAACCCTAAACCCTAAACCCTAAACCCTAAACCCTAAACCCTAAACCCTAAACCCTAAACCCTAAACCCTAAACCCTAAACCCTAAACCCTAAACCCTAAACCCTAAACCCTAAACCCTAAACCCTAAACCCTAAACCCTAAACCCTAAACCCTAAACCCTAAACCCTAAACCCTAAACCCTAAACCCTAAACCCTAAACCCTAAACCCTAAACCCTAAACCCTAAACCCTAAACCCTAAACCCTAAACCCTAAACCCTAAACCCTAAACCCTAAACCCTAAACCCTAAACCCTAAACCCTAAACCCTAAACCCTAAACCCTAAACCCTAAACCCTAAACCCTAAACCCTAAACCCTAAACCCTAAACCCTAAACCCTAAACCCTAAACCCTAAACCCTAAACCCTAAACCCTAAACCCTAAACCCTAAACCCTAAACCCTAAACCCTAAACCCTAAACCCTAAACCCTAAACCCTAAACCCTAAACCCTAAACCCTAAACCCTAAACCCTAAACCCTAAACCCTAAACCCTAAACCCTAAACCCTAAACCCTAAACCCTAAACCCTAAACCCTAAACCCTAAACCCTAAACCCTAAACCCTAAACCCTAAACCCTAAACCCTAAACCCTAAACCCTAAACCCTAAACCCTAAACCCTAAACCCTAAACCCTAAACCCTAAACCCTAAACCCTAAACCCTAAACCCTAAACCCTAAACCCTAAACCCTAAACCCTAAACCCTAAACCCTAAACCCTAAACCCTAAACCCTAAACCCTAAACCCTAAACCCTAAACCCTAAACCCTAAACCCTAAACCCTAAACCCTAAACCCTAAACCCTAAACCCTAAACCCTAAACCCTAAACCCTAAACCCTAAACCCTAAACCCTAAACCCTAAACCCTAAACCCTAAACCCTAAACCCTAAACCCTAAACCCTAAACCCTAAACCCTAAACCCTAAACCCTAAACCCTAAACCCTAAACCCTAAACCCTAAACCCTAAACCCTAAACCCTAAACCCTAAACCCTAAACCCTAAACCCTAAACCCTAAACCCTAAACCCTAAACCCTAAACCCTAAACCCTAAACCCTAAACCCTAAACCCTAAACCCTAAACCCTAAACCCTAAACCCTAAACCCTAAACCCTAAACCCTAAACCCTAAACCCTAAACCCTAAACCCTAAACCCTAAACCCTAAACCCTAAACCCTAAACCCTAAACCCTAAACCCTAAACCCTAAACCCTAAACCCTAAACCCTAAACCCTAAACCCTAAACCCTAAACCCTAAACCCTAAACCCTAAACCCTAAACCCTAAACCCTAAACCCTAAACCCTAAACCCTAAACCCTAAACCCTAAACCCTAAACCCTAAACCCTAAACCCTAAACCCTAAACCCTAAACCCTAAACCCTAAACCCTAAACCCTAAACCCTAAACCCTAAACCCTAAACCCTAAACCCTAAACCCTAAACCCTAAACCCTAAACCCTAAACCCTAAACCCTAAACCCTAAACCCTAAACCCTAAACCCTAAACCCTAAACCCTAAACCCTAAACCCTAAACCCTAAACCCTAAACCCTAAACCCTAAACCCTAAACCCTAAACCCTAAACCCTAAACCCTAAACCCTAAACCCTAAACCCTAAACCCTAAACCCTAAACCCTAAACCCTAAACCCTAAACCCTAAACCCTAAACCCTAAACCCTAAACCCTAAACCCTAAACCCTAAACCCTAAACCCTAAACCCTAAACCCTAAACCCTAAACCCTAAACCCTAAACCCTAAACCCTAAACCCTAAACCCTAAACCCTAAACCCTAAACCCTAAACCCTAAACCCTAAACCCTAAACCCTAAACCCTAAACCCTAAACCCTAAACCCTAAACCCTAAACCCTAAACCCTAAACCCTAAACCCTAAACCCTAAACCCTAAACCCTAAACCCTAAACCCTAAACCCTAAACCCTAAACCCTAAACCCTAAACCCTAAACCCTAAACCCTAAACCCTAAACCCTAAACCCTAAACCCTAAACCCTAAACCCTAAACCCTAAACCCTAAACCCTAAACCCTAAACCCTAAACCCTAAACCCTAAACCCTAAACCCTAAACCCTAAACCCTAAACCCTAAACCCTAAACCCTAAACCCTAAACCCTAAACCCTAAACCCTAAACCCTAAACCCTAAACCCTAAACCCTAAACCCTAAACCCTAAACCCTAAACCCTAAACCCTAAACCCTAAACCCTAAACCCTAAACCCTAAACCCTAAACCCTAAACCCTAAACCCTAAACCCTAAACCCTAAACCCTAAACCCTAAACCCTAAACCCTAAACCCTAAACCCTAAACCCTAAACCCTAAACCCTAAACCCTAAACCCTAAACCCTAAACCCTAAACCCTAAACCCTAAACCCTAAACCCTAAACCCTAAACCCTAAACCCTAAACCCTAAACCCTAAACCCTAAACCCTAAACCCTAAACCCTAAACCCTAAACCCTAAACCCTAAACCCTAAACCCTAAACCCTAAACCCTAAACCCTAAACCCTAAACCCTAAACCCTAAACCCTAAACCCTAAACCCTAAACCCTAAACCCTAAACCCTAAACCCTAAACCCTAAACCCTAAACCCTAAACCCTAAACCCTAAACCCTAAACCCTAAACCCTAAACCCTAAACCCTAAACCCTAAACCCTAAACCCTAAACCCTAAACCCTAAACCCTAAACCCTAAACCCTAAACCCTAAACCCTAAACCCTAAACCCTAAACCCTAAACCCTAAACCCTAAACCCTAAACCCTAAACCCTAAACCCTAAACCCTAAACCCTAAACCCTAAACCCTAAACCCTAAACCCTAAACCCTAAACCCTAAACCCTAAACCCTAAACCCTAAACCCTAAACCCTAAACCCTAAACCCTAAACCCTAAACCCTAAACCCTAAACCCTAAACCCTAAACCCTAAACCCTAAACCCTAAACCCTAAACCCTAAACCCTAAACCCTAAACCCTAAACCCTAAACCCTAAACCCTAAACCCTAAACCCTAAACCCTAAACCCTAAACCCTAAACCCTAAACCCTAAACCCTAAACCCTAAACCCTAAACCCTAAACCCTAAACCCTAAACCCTAAACCCTAAACCCTAAACCCTAAACCCTAAACCCTAAACCCTAAACCCTAAACCCTAAACCCTAAACCCTAAACCCTAAACCCTAAACCCTAAACCCTAAACCCTAAACCCTAAACCCTAAACCCTAAACCCTAAACCCTAAACCCTAAACCCTAAACCCTAAACCCTAAACCCTAAACCCTAAACCCTAAACCCTAAACCCTAAACCCTAAACCCTAAACCCTAAACCCTAAACCCTAAACCCTAAACCCTAAACCCTAAACCCTAAACCCTAAACCCTAAACCCTAAACCCTAAACCCTAAACCCTAAACCCTAAACCCTAAACCCTAAACCCTAAACCCTAAACCCTAAACCCTAAACCCTAAACCCTAAACCCTAAACCCTAAACCCTAAACCCTAAACCCTAAACCCTAAACCCTAAACCCTAAACCCTAAACCCTAAACCCTAAACCCTAAACCCTAAACCCTAAACCCTAAACCCTAAACCCTAAACCCTAAACCCTAAACCCTAAACCCTAAACCCTAAACCCTAAACCCTAAACCCTAAACCCTAAACCCTAAACCCTAAACCCTAAACCCTAAACCCTAAACCCTAAACCCTAAACCCTAAACCCTAAACCCTAAACCCTAAACCCTAAACCCTAAACCCTAAACCCTAAACCCTAAACCCTAAACCCTAAACCCTAAACCCTAAACCCTAAACCCTAAACCCTAAACCCTAAACCCTAAACCCTAAACCCTAAACCCTAAACCCTAAACCCTAAACCCTAAACCCTAAACCCTAAACCCTAAACCCTAAACCCTAAACCCTAAACCCTAAACCCTAAACCCTAAACCCTAAACCCTAAACCCTAAACCCTAAACCCTAAACCCTAAACCCTAAACCCTAAACCCTAAACCCTAAACCCTAAACCCTAAACCCTAAACCCTAAACCCTAAACCCTAAACCCTAAACCCTAAACCCTAAACCCTAAACCCTAAACCCTAAACCCTAAACCCTAAACCCTAAACCCTAAACCCTAAACCCTAAACCCTAAACCCTAAACCCTAAACCCTAAACCCTAAACCCTAAACCCTAAACCCTAAACCCTAAACCCTAAACCCTAAACCCTAAACCCTAAACCCTAAACCCTAAACCCTAAACCCTAAACCCTAAACCCTAAACCCTAAACCCTAAACCCTAAACCCTAAACCCTAAACCCTAAACCCTAAACCCTAAACCCTAAACCCTAAACCCTAAACCCTAAACCCTAAACCCTAAACCCTAAACCCTAAACCCTAAACCCTAAACCCTAAACCCTAAACCCTAAACCCTAAACCCTAAACCCTAAACCCTAAACCCTAAACCCTAAACCCTAAACCCTAAACCCTAAACCCTAAACCCTAAACCCTAAACCCTAAACCCTAAACCCTAAACCCTAAACCCTAAACCCTAAACCCTAAACCCTAAACCCTAAACCCTAAACCCT
>NW_026775693.1:1132500-1135000 GCF_030987335.1 Cornus florida | reverse complement strand
ATGGGAGCTTCATGGAAGCCTAAGAAATGCTTTGCTCGAGACGGATTTCGATTTGGAGGTCCCCCGAGTTAATTTTGCCCATTATGACTCCTCGCCCGCACGCTCGTGCACCCCGACGTGCACGTGGGCATCGTATGCTAAAAAATGAAGTTTGGAGTTTGGGTTTGAAAATTTTATGGGAGCTTCCTAGAAGACTAAGAAATGCTTTGCTCGAGACGGATTTCGATTTGGAGGTCCCCCGAGTTAATTTTACCCATTATGACTCCTCGCCCGCACGCTCGTGCACCCCGACGTGCACGTGGGCATGGTATGCTAAAAAATGAAGTTTGGAGTTTGGGTTTGAAAATTTTATAGGAGCTTCCTAGAAGCCTAAGAAATGCTTTGCTCGAGACGGATTTGGATTTGGAGGTCCCCCGAGTTAAGTTTGCCCTTTATGACTCCTCGCCCGCATGCTCGTGCACACCGGCGTGCACGTGGGCATCGTATGCTAAAAAATGAAGTTTGGAGTTTGGGTTCAGAAATCTTATGGGAGCTTCCTAGAAGCCTAAGAAGTGCTTTGCTCGAGACGGATTTCGATTTAGATTTCCGACGTGTTAATTTTGCCAATTACGGCTCCTCGCGCGCACGCTCAAGCACCCCGACGTGCACACCGGCGCGCACGTGGGCATCGTATGCTAAAAAATGAAGTTCGGAGTTTGGGTTTGAAAATTTTATGGGAGCTTCCTTGAAGCCTAAGAAGTGTTTTGCTCGAGACGGATTTCGATTTGGTGGTCCCCCAAGTTAATTTTGCCCATTATGACTCCGCGCACGCACGCTCAAGCACCCCGACGTGCACGTGGGCATCGTATGCTAAAAAATGAAGTTTGGAGTTTGGTTTTGAAAATTTTATGGGATCTTCCTAGAAGCCTAAGAAGTGCTTTGCTCGAGACAGATTTCGATTTGGAGGTCCCCCGAGTTAATTTTGCCCATTATGACTCCTCGCCCGCACGGTCAAGCACCCCGGCGTGCACGTGGGCATCGTATGCTAAAAAATGAAGTTTGGAGTTTGGGTTCGGAAATTTTATGGGAGCTTCCTAGAAGCCTAAGAAGTGTTTTGCTCGAGACGGATTTCGATTTGGAGGTCCCCCGAGTTAGTTTTGCCCATTATGACTCCTCCCCCGCACGCTCAAGCACCACCGCGTGCACGGGGGCATTGTATGCTAAAAAATGAAGTTTGGAGTTTGGGTTTGGAAATTTTATGGGAGCTTCCTAGAAGCCTAAGAAGTGCTTTGCTCGAGACGGATTTCGATTTGGAGGTCCCCCGAGTTAATTTTGCCCATTATGACTCCTCGCCCGCACGCTCAAGCACCCCCGCGTGCACGTGGGCATTGTGTGCTAAAAAATGAAGTTTGGAGTTTGGGTTTGTAAATTTGATGGGAGATTCCTAGAAGCCTAAGAAGTGCTTTGCTCGAGACGGATTTCGATTTGAAGGTCCCCCGTGTTAATTTTGCCCATTACGGCTCCTCGCCCGCACGCTCAAGCACCCCGGCGTGCACGTGGGCATTGTATGCTAAAAAATGAAGTTTGGAGTTTGGGTTTGGAAGTTTTATGGGAGCTTCCTAGAAGCTTAAGAAGTGTTTTGCTCGAGACGGATTTCGATTTGGAGGTCCCCCGAGTCAATGTTGCCCATTATGGCTCCTCTCCCGCATGCTCAAGCACCCCTGCGTGCACACCGGCGTGCACGTGGGCATTGTAGGCTAAAAAATGAAGTTTGGAGTTTGGGTTCGGAAATTTTATGGGAGCTTCCTTGAAGCCTAAGAAGTGTTTTGCTCAAAACGGAATTCGATTTGGAGGTCCCCCGAGTCAATTTTGCCCATTACGACTCCTCGCTCGCATGCAATATCTACTCCTGTCAGAACTGTGGTTTTCCTTAAGACTACTATAGGGGGGGGAGTTCTCAGCACCAAGAGCTGCAAGTAAGGCCATTGCTTGCTTTGCAGTCTCGATTGCTCTACTAGTGAATAGTAGATGTCTTGGTTTGCTTGGAACGAAAAAAAAAAAATTTTGGGGAAAAAAAAAAAAAAAGTTTTTGTGAAAAAAATTTTTTCGAAAAAAAAAAAAAAAAAAAAAAAAATTTTGGATGCCTCGGTCTTCTATTTGTTTTGCTTGGGTAGATTAGGAAAAAAAAAAAAAATTTTGTTGGATGCCTCGGTCTTCATATTCTTTCTCGGCTATTTCGAAAAAAAAAAAAAAATTCCGGGAAAGAAAAAAAAAAATTTATTTTTTGTCGGTTGCCTCGGTCTTCATGTTCTTTCTCAGGTATATGGGAAAGAAAAAAAAAAAAAAAAAATTTTGGATGCCTCGGTCTTCTTGTTCTCGGTTGGATTTATCGAAAAAAAAAAAAAAAAAAAAAAAAAAAAAAAAAATTTTGGATGCCTCGGTCTTCTTGTTCTTGCTTTGGTATATCGGAGAAAAAAAAAAAAAAAATTTTTGGATGCCTCGGTCTTCTTGTTCATTCTTC
>NW_026775693.1:990000-992500 GCF_030987335.1 Cornus florida | reverse complement strand
GAGCTTCATGGAAGCCTAAGAAATGCTTTGCTCGAGACGGATTTCGATTTGGAGGTCCCCCGAGTTAATTTTGCCCATTATGACTCCTCGCCCGCACGCTCGTGCACCCCGACGTGCACGTGGGCATCGTATGCTAAAAAATGAAGTTTGGAGTTTGGGTTTGAAAATTTTATGGGAGCTTCCTAGAAGACTAAGAAATGCTTTGCTCGAGACGGATTTCGATTTGGAGGTCCCCCGAGTTAATTTTACCCATTACGACTCCTCGCCCGCACGCTCGTGCACCCCGACGTGCACGTGGGCATGGTATGCTAAAAAATGAAGTTTGGAGTTTGGGTTTGAAAATTTTATGGGAGCTTCCTAGAAGCCTAAGAAATGCTTTGCTCGAGACGGATTTCGATTTGGAGGTCCCCCGAGTTAAGTTTGCCCTTTATGACTCCTCGCCCGCATGCTCGTGCACACCGGCGTGCACGTGGGCATCGTATGCTAAAAAATGAAGTTTGGAGTTTCGGTTCGGAAATTTTATGGGAGCTTCCTAGAAGCCTAAGAAGTGCTTTGCTCGAGACGGATTTCGATTTAGATTTCCGCCGTGTTAATTTTGCCAATTACGGCTCCTCGTGCGCACGCTCAAGCACCCCGACGTGCACACCGGCGCGCACGTGGGCATCGTATGCTAAAAAATGAAGTTCGGAGTTTGGGTTTGAAAATTTTATGGGAGCTTCCTATAAGCCTAAGAAGTGTTTTGCTCGAGACGGATTTCGATTTGGTGGTCCCCCGAGTTAATTTTGCCCATTATGACTCCGCGCACGCACGCTCAAGCACCCCGACGTGCACGTGGGCATCGTATGCTAAAAAATGAAGTTTGGAGTTTGGGTTTGAAAATTTTATGGGAACTTCCTAGAAGCCTAAGAAGTGCTTTGCTCGAGACAGATTTCGATTTGGAGGTCCCCCGAGTTAATTTTGCCCATTATGACTCCTCGCCCGCACGCTCAAGCACCCCGGCGTGCACGTGGGCATCGTATGATAAAAAATGAAGTTTGGAGTTTGGGTTCGGAAATTTTATGGGAGCTTCCTAGAGGCCTAAGAAGTGTTTTGCTCGAGACGGATTTCGATTTGGAGGTCCACCGAGTTAGTTTTGCCCATTATGACTCCTCCCCCGCACGCTCAAGCACCCCCGCGTGCACGGGGGCATTGTATGCTAAAAAATGAAGTTTGGAGTTTGGGTTTGGAAATTTTATGGGAGCTTCCTAGAAGCCTAAGAAGTGCTTTGCTCGAGAAGGATTTCGATTTGGAGGTCCCCCGAGTTAATTTTGCCCATTATGACTCCTCGCCCGCACGCTCAAGCACCCCCGCGTGCACGTGGGCATTGTGTGCTAAAAAATGAAGTTTGGAGTTTGGGTTTGTAAATTTGATGGGAGCTTCCTAGAAGCCTAAGAAGTGCTTTGCTCGAGACGGATTTCGATTTGAAGGTCCCCCGTGTTAATTTTGCCCATTACGGCTCCTCGCCCGCACGCTCAAGCACCCCGGCGTGCACGTGGGCATTGTATGCTAAAAAATGAAGTTTGGAGTTTGGGTTTGGAAGTTTTATGGGAGCTTCCTAGAAGCTTAAGAAGTGTTTTGCTCGAGACGGATTTCGATTTGGAGGTCCCCCGAGTCAATGTTGCCCATTATGGCTCCTCTCCCGCATGCTCAAGCACCCCTGCGTGCACACCGGCGTGCACGTGGGCATTGTAGGCTAAAAAATGAAGTTTGGAGTTTGGGTTTGGAAATTTTATGGGAGCTTCCTTGAAGCCTAAGAAGTGTTTTGCTCGAAACGGAATTCGATTTGGAGGTCCCCCGAGTCAATTTTGCCCATTACGACTCCTCGCTCGCATGCAATATCTACTCCTGTCAGAGCTGTGGTTTTCCTTAAGACTACTATAGGGGGGGGGGAGTTCTCAGCACCAAGAGCTGCAAGTAAGGCCATTGCTTGCTTTGCAGTCTCGATTGCTCTACTAGTGAATAGTAGATGTCTTGGTTAGCTTGGAACGAAAAAAAAAAATTTTTGGGGAAAAAAAAAAAAAAAAGTTTTTGTGAAAAAAAATTTTTCGAAAAAAAAAAAAAAAAAAAAATTTTTTTTGGATGCCTCGGTCTTCTATTTGTTTTGCTTGGGTAGATTAGGAAAAAAAAAAAAAAAAAAAATTTTGTTGGATGCCTCGGTCTTCATATTCTTTCTCGGCTATTTCGAAAAAAAAAAAAAAAAATTCCGGGAAAGAAAAAAAAAAATTTATTTTTTGTTGGTTGCCTCGGTCTTCATGTTCTTTCTCGTGTATATGGGAAAGAAAAAAAAAAAAAAAAAAAAATTTGGATGCCTCGGTCTTCTTGTTCTCGGTTGGATTTATCGAAAAAAAAAAAAAAAATTTTGATGCCTCGGTCTTCTTGTTCTTGCTTTGGTATATCGGAGAAAAAAAAAAAAAATATTTTTGGATGCCTCGGTCTTCTTGTTCATTCTTCGGTATATCAA
>NW_026775693.1:947500-950000 GCF_030987335.1 Cornus florida | reverse complement strand
CCATTACGACTCCTCGCCCGCACGCTCGTGCACCCCGACGTGCACGTGGGCATGGTATGCTAAAAAATGAAGTTTGGAGTTTGGGTTTGAAAATTTTATGGGAGCTTCCTAGAAGCCTAAGAAATGCTTTGCTCGAGACGGATTTCGATTTGGAGGTCCCCCGAGTTAAGTTTGCCCTTTATGACTCCTCGCCCGCATGCTCGTGCACACCGGCGTGCACGTGGGCATCGTATGCTAAAAAATGAAGTTTGGAGTTTCGGTTCGGAAATTTTATGGGAGCTTCCTAGAAGCCTAAGAAGTGCTTTGCTCGAGACGGATTTCGATTTAGATTTCCGCCGTGTTAATTTTGCCAATTACGGCTCCTCGTGCGCACGCTCAAGCACCCCGACGTGCACACCGGCGCGCACGTGGGCATCGTATGCTAAAAAATGAAGTTCGGAGTTTGGGTTTGAAAATTTTATGGGAGCTTCCTATAAGCCTAAGAAGTGTTTTGCTCGAGACGGATTTCGATTTGGTGGTCCCCCGAGTTAATTTTGCCCATTATGACTCCGCGCACGCACGCTCAAGCACCCCGACGTGCACGTGGGCATCGTATGCTAAAAAATTAAGTTTGGAGTTTGGGTTTGAAAATTTTATGGGAACTTCCTAGAAGCCTAAGAAGTGCTTTGCTCGAGACAGATTTCGATTTGGAGGTCCCCCGAGTTAATTTTGCCCATTATGACTCCTCGCCCGCACGCTCAAGCACCCCGGCGTGCACGTGGGCATCGTATGCTAAAAAATGAAGTTTGGAGTTTGGGTTCGGAAATTTTATGGGAGCTTCCTAGAGGCCTAAGAAGTGTTTTGCTCGAGACGGATTTCGATTTGGAGGTCCACCGAGTTAGTTTTGCCCATTATGACTCCTCCCCCGCACGCTCAAGCACCCCCGCGTGCACGGGGGCATTGTATGCTAAAAAATGAAGTTTGGAGTTTGGGTTTGGAAATTTTATGGGAGCTTCCTAGAAGCCTAAGAAGTGCTTTGCTCGAGAAGGATTTCGATTTGGAGGTCCCCCGAGTTAATTTTGCCCATTATGACTCCTCGCCCGCACGCTCAAGCACCCCCGCGTGCACGTGGGCATTGTGTGCTAAAAAATGAAGTTTGGAGTTTGGGTTTGTAAATTTGATGGGAGCTTCCTAGAAGCCTAAGAAGTGCTTTGCTCGAGACGGATTTCGATTTGAAGGTCCCCCGTGTTAATTTTGCCCATTACGGCTCCTCGCCCGCACGCTCAAGCACCCCGGCGTGCACGTGGGCATTGTATGCTAAAAAATGAAGTTTGGAGTTTGGGTTTGGAAGTTTTATGGGAGCTTCCTAGAAGCTTAAGAAGTGTTTTGCTCGAGACGGATTTCGATTTGGAGGTCCCCCGAGTCAATGTTGCCCATTATGGCTCCTCTCCCGCATGCTCAAGCACCCCTGCGTGCACACCGGCGTGCACGTGGGCATTGTAGGCTAAAAAATGAAGTTTGGAGTTTGGGTTTGGAAATTTTATGGGAGCTTCCTTGAAGCCTAAGAAGTGTTTTGCTCGAAACGGAATTCGATTTGGAGGTCCCCCGAGTCAATTTTGCCCATTACGACTCCTCGCTCGCATGCAATATCTACTCCTGTCAGAGCTGTGGTTTTCCTTAAGACTACTATAGGGGGGGGGGGAGTTCTCAGCACCAAGAGCTGCAAGTAAGGCCATTGCTTGCTTTGCAGTCTCGATTGCTCTACTAGTGAATAGTAGATGTCTTGGTTAGCTTGGAACGAAAAAAAAAAATTTTTGGGGAAAAAAAAAAAAAAAAGTTTTTGTGAAAAAAAATTTTTCGAAAAAAAAAAAAAAAAAAAAATTTTTTTTGGATGCCTCGGTCTTCTATTTGTTTTGCTTGGGTAGATTAGGAAAAAAAAAAAAAAAAAAAATTTTGTTGGATGCCTCGGTCTTCATATTCTTTCTCGGCTATTTCGAAAAAAAAAAAAAAAAATTCCGGGAAAGAAAAAAAAAAATTTATTTTTTGTTGGTTGCCTCGGTCTTCATGTTCTTTCTCGTGTATATGGGAAAGAAAAAAAAAAAAAAAAAAAAATTTGGATGCCTCGGTCTTCTTGTTCTCGGTTGGATTTATCGAAAAAAAAAAAAAAAATTTTGATGCCTCGGTCTTCTTGTTCTTGCTTTGGTATATCGGAGAAAAAAAAAAAAAAATTTTTTTGATGCCTCGGTCTTCTTGTTCATTCTTCGGTATATCAAAAAAAAAAAAAAAAAAAAAAAAAAAAAAAAAATTTGAGACTTCGGTCTTCTTGTTCTTGCTTTGGTATATCGGAGAAAAAAAAAAAAAAAATTTTGGATGCCTCGGTCTTCTTGTTCATTCTTCGGTATATCAAAAAAGAAAAAAAAAAAAAAATTTTTTTTGAAGCCTCGGTCTTCTTGTTCTTGCTTTGGTATATCGGAGGAAAATAAAAAAAAATTTTGGTTGCCTCGGTCTTCTTGTTCATTCT
>NW_026775693.1:882500-885000 GCF_030987335.1 Cornus florida | reverse complement strand
CCCCGACGTGCACGTGGGCATCGTATGCTAAAAAATGAAGTTTGGAGTTTGGGTTTGAAAATTTTATGGGAGCTTCCTAGAAGACTAAGAAATGCTTTGCTCGAGACGGATTTCGATTTGGAGGTCCCCCGAGTTAATTTTACCCATTACGACTCCTCGCCCGCACGCTCGTGCACCCCGACGTGCACGTGGGCATGGTATGCTAAAAAATGAAGTTTGGAGTTTGGGTTTGAAAATTTTATGGGAGCTTCCTAGAAGCCTAAGAAATGCTTTGCTCGAGACGGATTTCGATTTGGAGGTCCCCCGAGTTAAGTTTGCCCTTTATGACTCCTCGCCCGCATGCTCGTGCACACCGGCGTGCACGTGGGCATCGTATGCTAAAAAATGAAGTTTGGAGTTTCGGTTCGGAAATTTTATGGGAGCTTCCTAGAAGCCTAAGAAGTGCTTTGCTCGAGACGGATTTCGATTTAGATTTCCGCCGTGTTAATTTTGCCAATTACGGCTCCTCGTGCGCACGCTCAAGCACCCCGACGTGCACACCGGCGTGCACGTGGGCATCGTATGCTAAAAAATGAAGTTCGGAGTTTGGGTTTGAAAATTTTATGGGAGCTTCCTATAAGCCTAAGAAGTGTTTTGCTCGAGACGGATTTCGATTTGGTGGTCCCCCGAGTTAATTTTGCCCATTATGACTCCGCGCACGCACGCTCAAGCACCCCGACGTGCACGTGGGCATCGTATGCTAAAAAATGAAGTTTGGAGTTTGGGTTTGAAAATTTTATGGGAACTTCCTAGAAGCCTAAGAAGTGCTTTGCTCGAGACAGATTTCGATTTGGAGGTCCCCCGAGTTAATTTTGCCCATTATGACTCCTCGCCCGCACGCTCAAGCACCCCGGCGTGCACGTGGGCATCGTATGCTAAAAAATGAAGTTTGGAGTTTGGGTTCGGAAATTTTATGGGAGCTTCCTAGAGGCCTAAGAAGTGTTTTGCTCGAGACGGATTTCGATTTGGAGGTCCACCGAGTTAGTTTTGCCCATTATGACTCCTCCCCCGCACGCTCAAGCACCCCCGCGTGCACGGGGGCATTGTATGCTAAAAAATGAAGTTTGGAGTTTGGGTTTGGAAATTTTATGGGAGCTTCCTAGAAGCCTAAGAAGTGCTTTGCTCGAGAAGGATTTCGATTTGGAGGTCCCCCGAGTTAATTTTGCCCATTATGACTCCTCGCCCGCACGCTCAAGCACCCCCGCGTGCACGTGGGCATTGTGTGCTAAAAAATGAAGTTTGGAGTTTGGGTTTGTAAATTTGATGGGAGCTTCCTAGAAGCCTAAGAAGTGCTTTGCTCGAGACGGATTTCGATTTGAAGGTCCCCCGTGTTAATTTTGCCCATTACGGCTCCTCGCCCGCACGCTCAAGCACCCCGGCGTGCACGTGGGCATTGTATGCTAAAAAATGAAGTTTGGAGTTTGGGTTTGGAAGTTTTATGGGAGCTTCCTAGAAGCTTAAGAAGTGTTTTGCTCGAGACGGATTTCGATTTGGAGGTCCCCCGAGTCAATGTTGCCCATTATGGCTCCTCTCCCGCATGCTCAAGCACCCCTGCGTGCACACCGGCGTGCACGTGGGCATTGTAGGCTAAAAAATGAAGTTTGGAGTTTGGGTTTGGAAATTTTATGGGAGCTTCCTTGAAGCCTAAGAAGTGTTTTGCTCGAAACGGAATTCGATTTGGAGGTCCCCCGAGTCAATTTTGCCCATTACGACTCCTCGCTCGCATGCAATATCTACTCCTGTCAGAGCTGTGGTTTTCCTTAAGACTACTATAGGGGGGGGGGAGTTCTCAGCACCAAGAGCTGCAAGTAAGGCCATTGCTTGCTTTGCAGTCTCGATTGCTCTACTAGTGAATAGTAGATGTCTTGGTTAGCTTGGAACGAAAAAAAAAAATTTTTGGGGAAAAAAAAAAAAAAAAGTTTTTGTGAAAAAAAATTTTTCGAAAAAAAAAAAAAAAAAAAAATTTTTTTTGGATGCCTCGGTCTTCTATTTGTTTTGCTTGGGTAGATTAGGAAAAAAAAAAAAAAAAAAAATTTTGTTGGATGCCTCGGTCTTCATATTCTTTCTCGGCTATTTCGAAAAAAAAAAAAAAAAATTCCGGGAAAGAAAAAAAAAAATTTATTTTTTGTTGGTTGCCTCGGTCTTCATGTTCTTTCTCGTGTATATGGGAAAGAAAAAAAAAAAAAAAAAAAAATTTGGATGCCTCGGTCTTCTTGTTCTCGGTTGGATTTATCGAAAAAAAAAAAAAAAATTTTGATGCCTCGGTCTTCTTGTTCTTGCTTTGGTATATCGGAGAAAAAAAAAAAAAAATTTTTTGGATGCCTCGGTCTTCTTGTTCATTCTTCGGTATATCAAAAAAAAAAAAAAAAAAAAAAAAAAAAAAAAAATTTGAGACTTCGGTCTTCTTGTTCTTGCTTTGGTATATCGGAGAAAAAAAAAAAAAAAATTTTGGATGCCTCGG
>NW_026775693.1:850000-852500 GCF_030987335.1 Cornus florida | reverse complement strand
TTGAAAATTTTATGGGAGCTTCATGGAAGCCTAAGAAATGCTTTGCTCGAGACGGATTTCGATTTGGAGGTCCCCCGAGTTAATTTTGCCCATTATGACTCCTCGCCCGCACGCTCGTGCACCCCGACGTGCACGTGGGCATCGTATGCTAAAAAATGAAGTTTGGAGTTTGGGTTTGAAAATTTTATGGGAGCTTCCTAGAAGACTAAGAAATGCTTTGCTCGAGACGGATTTCGATTTGGAGGTCCCCCGAGTTAATTTTACCCATTACGACTCCTCGCCCGCACGCTCGTGCACCCCGACGTGCACGTGGGCATGGTATGCTAAAAAATGAAGTTTGGAGTTTGGGTTTGAAAATTTTATGGGAGCTTCCTAGAAGCCTAAGAAATGCTTTGCTCGAGACGGATTTCGATTTGGAGGTCCCCCGAGTTAAGTTTGCCCTTTATGACTCCTCGCCCGCATGCTCGTGCACACCGGCGTGCACGTGGGCATCGTATGCTAAAAAATGAAGTTTGGAGTTTCGGTTCGGAAATTTTATGGGAGCTTCCTAGAAGCCTAAGAAGTGCTTTGCTCGAGACGGATTTCGATTTAGATTTCCGCCGTGTTAATTTTGCCAATTACGGCTCCTCGTGCGCACGCTCAAGCACCCCGACGTGCACACCGGCGCGCACGTGGGCATCGTATGCTAAAAAATGAAGTTCGGAGTTTGGGTTTGAAAATTTTATGGGAGCTTCCTATAAGCCTAAGAAGTGTTTTGCTCGAGACGGATTTCGATTTGGTGGTCCCCCGAGTTAATTTTGCCCATTATGACTCCGCGCACGCACGCTCAAGCACCCCGACGTGCACGTGGGCATCGTATGCTAAAAAATGAAGTTTGGAGTTTGGGTTTGAAAATTTTATGGGAACTTCCTAGAAGCCTAAGAAGTGCTTTGCTCGAGACAGATTTCGATTTGGAGGTCCCCCGAGTTAATTTTGCCCATTATGACTCCTCCCCCGCACGCTCAAGCACCCCGGCGTGCACGTGGGCATCGTATGCTAAAAAATGAAGTTTGGAGTTTGGGTTCGGAAATTTTATGGGAGCTTCCTAGAGGCCTAAGAAGTGTTTTGCTCGAGACGGATTTCGATTTGGAGGTCCACCGAGTTAGTTTTGCCCATTATGACTCCTCCCCCGCACGCTCAAGCACCCCCGCGTGCACGGGGGCATTGTATGCTAAAAAATGAAGTTTGGAGTTTGGGTTTGGAAATTTTATGGGAGCTTCCTAGAAGCCTAAGAAGTGCTTTGCTCGAGAAGGATTTCGATTTGGAGGTCCCCCGAGTTAATTTTGCCCATTATGACTCCTCGCCCGCACGCTCAAGCACCCCCGCGTGCACGTGGGCATTGTGTGCTAAAAAATGAAGTTTGGAGTTTGGGTTTGTAAATTTGATGGGAGCTTCCTAGAAGCCTAAGAAGTGCTTTGCTCGAGACGGATTTCGATTTGAAGGTCCCCCGTGTTAATTTTGCCCATTACGGCTCCTCGCCCGCACGCTCAAGCACCCCGGCGTGCACGTGGGCATTGTATGCTAAAAAATGAAGTTTGGAGTTTGGGTTTGGAAGTTTTATGGGAGCTTCCTAGAAGCTTAAGAAGTGTTTTGCTCGAGACGGATTTCGATTTGGAGGTCCCCCGAGTCAATGTTGCCCATTATGGCTCCTCTCCCGCATGCTCAAGCACCCCTGCGTGCACACCGGCGTGCACGTGGGCATTGTAGGCTAAAAAATGAAGTTTGGAGTTTGGGTTTGGAAATTTTATGGGAGCTTCCTTGAAGCCTAAGAAGTGTTTTGCTCGAAACGGAATTCGATTTGGAGGTCCCCCGAGTCAATTTTGCCCATTACGACTCCTCGCTCGCATGCAATATCTACTCCTGTCAGAGCTGTGGTTTTCCTTAAGACTACTATAGGGGGGGGGGAGTTCTCAGCACCAAGAGCTGCAAGTAAGGCCATTGCTTGCTTTGCAGTCTCGATTGCTCTACTAGTGAATAGTAGATGTCTTGGTTAGCTTGGAACGAAAAAAAAAAATTTTTGGGGAAAAAAAAAAAAAAAAGTTTTTGTGAAAAAAAATTTTTCGAAAAAAAAAAAAAAAAAAAAATTTTTTTTGGATGCCTCGGTCTTCTATTTGTTTTGCTTGGGTAGATTAGGAAAAAAAAAAAAAAAAAAAATTTTGTTGGATGCCTCGGTCTTCATATTCTTTCTCGGCTATTTCGAAAAAAAAAAAAAAAAAATTCCGGGAAAGAAAAAAAAAAATTTATTTTTTGTTGGTTGCCTCGGTCTTCATGTTCTTTCTCGTGTATATGGGAAAGAAAAAAAAAAAAAAAAAAAAATTTGGATGCCTCGGTCTTCTTGTTCTCGGTTGGATTTATCGAAAAAAAAAAAAAAAATTTTGATGCCTCGGTCTTCTTGTTCTTGCTTTGGTATATCGGAGAAAAAAAAAAAAAAATTTTTTGGATGCCTCGGTCTTCTTGTTCA
>NW_026775693.1:817500-820000 GCF_030987335.1 Cornus florida | reverse complement strand
CGGATTTTGATTTGGAGGTCCACCGAGTTAATTTTGCCCATTATGACTCCTCGCCCGCAAGCTCGTGCACCCCGACGTGCACGAGGGCATGGTATGCTAAAAAATGAAGTTTGGAGTTTGGGTTTGAAAATTTTATGGGAGCTTCATGGAAGCCTAAGAAATGCTTTGCTCGAGACGGATTTCGATTTGGAGGTCCCCCGAGTTAATTTTGCCCATTATGACTCCTCGCCCGCACGCTCGTGCACCCCGACGTGCACGTGGGCATCGTATGCTAAAAAATGAAGTTTGGAGTTTGGGTTTGAAAATTTTATGGGAGCTTCCTAGAAGACTAAGAAATGCTTTGCTCGAGACGGATTTCGATTTGGAGGTCCCCCGAGTTAATTTTACCCATTACGACTCCTCGCCCGCACGCTCGTGCACCCCGACGTGCACGTGGGCATGGTATGCTAAAAAATGAAGTTTGGAGTTTGGGTTTGAAAATTTTATGGGAGCTTCCTAGAAGCCTAAGAAATGCTTTGCTCGAGACGGATTTCGATTTGGAGGTCCCCCGAGTTAAGTTTGCCCTTTATGACTCCTCGCCCGCATGCTCGTGCACACCGGCGTGCACGTGGGCATCGTATGCTAAAAAATGAAGTTTGGAGTTTCGGTTCGGAAATTTTATGGGAGCTTCCTAGAAGCCTAAGAAGTGCTTTGCTCGAGACGGATTTCGATTTAGATTTCCGCCGTGTTAATTTTGCCAATTACGGCTCCTCGTGCGCACGCTCAAGCACCCCGACGTGCACACCGGCGCGCACGTGGGCATCGTATGCTAAAAAATGAAGTTCGGAGTTTGGGTTTGAAAATTTTATGGGAGCTTCCTATAAGCCTAAGAAGTGTTTTGCTCGAGACGGATTTCGATTTGGTGGTCCCCCGAGTTAATTTTGCCCATTATGACTCCGCGCACGCACGCTCAAGCACCCCGACGTGCACGTGGGCATCGTATGCTAAAAAATGAAGTTTGGAGTTTGGGTTTAAAAATTTTATGGGAACTTCCTAGAAGCCTAAGAAGTGCTTTGCTCGAGACAGATTTCGATTTGGAGGTCCCCCGAGTTAATTTTGCCCATTATGACTCCTCGCCCGCACGCTCAAGCACCCCGGCGTGCACGTGGGCATCGTATGCTAAAAAATGAAGTTTGGAGTTTGGGTTCGGAAATTTTATGGGAGCTTCCTAGAGGCCTAAGAAGTGTTTTGCTCGAGACGGATTTCGATTTGGAGGTCCACCGAGTTAGTTTTGCCCATTATGACTCCTCCCCCGCACGCTCAAGCACCCCCGCGTGCACGGGGGCATTGTATGCTAAAAAATGAAGTTTGGAGTTTGGGTTTGGAAATTTTATGGGAGCTTCCTAGAAGCCTAAGAAGTGCTTTGCTCGAGAAGGATTTCGATTTGGAGGTCCCCCGAGTTAATTTTGCCCATTATGACTCCTCGCCCGCACGCTCAAGCACCCCCGCGTGCACGTGGGCATTGTGTGCTAAAAAATGAAGTTTGGAGTTTGGGTTTGTAAATTTGATGGGAGCTTCCTAGAAGCCTAAGAAGTGCTTTGCTCGAGACGGATTTCGATTTGAATGTCCCCCGTGTTAATTTTGCCCATTACGGCTCCTCGCCCGCACGCTCAAGCACCCCGGCGTGCACGTGGGCATTGTATGCTAAAAAATGAAGTTTGGAGTTTGGGTTTGGAAGTTTTATGGGAGCTTCCTAGAAGCTTAAGAAGTGTTTTGCTCGAGACGGATTTCGATTTGGAGGTCCCCCGAGTCAATGTTGCCCATTATGGCTCCTCTCCCGCATGCTCAAGCACCCCTGCGTGCACACCGGCGTGCACGTGGGCATTGTAGGCTAAAAAATGAAGTTTGGAGTTTGGGTTTGGAAATTTTATGGGAGCTTCCTTGAAGCCTAAGAAGTGTTTTGCTCGAAACGGAATTCGATTTGGAGGTCCCCCGAGTCAATTTTGCCCATTACGACTCCTCGCTCGCATGCAATATCTACTCCTGTCAGAGCTGTGGTTTTCCTTAAGACTACTATAGGGGGGGGGAGTTCTCAGCACCAAGAGCTGCAAGTAAGGCCATTGCTTGCTTTGCAGTCTCGATTGCTCTACTAGTGAATAGTAGAAGTCTTGGTTAGCTTGGAACGAAAAAAAAAAATTTTTGGGGAAAAAAAAAAAAAAAAGTTTTTGTGAAAAAAAATTTTTCGAAAAAAAAAAAAAAAAAAAAATTTTTTTTGGATGCCTCGGTCTTCTATTTGTTTTGCTTGGGTAGATTAGGAAAAAAAAAAAAAAAAAAATTTTGTTGGATGCCTCGGTCTTCATATTCTTTCTCGGCTATTTCGAAAAAAAAAAAAAAAAATTCCGGGAAAGAAAAAAAAAAATTTATTTTTTGTTGGTTGCCTCGGTCTTCATGTTCTTTCTCGTGTATATGGGAAAGAAAAAAAAAAAAAAAAAAAAATTTGGATGCCTCGGTCTTCTTGTTC
>NW_026775693.1:785000-787500 GCF_030987335.1 Cornus florida | reverse complement strand
ACTCCTCGCCCGCACGCTCGTGCACCCCGACGTGCACGTGGGCATGGTATGCTAAAATTGAAGTTTGGAGTTTGGGTTTGAAAATTTTATGGGAGCTTCCTAGAAGCCTAAGAAATGCTTTGCTCGAGACGGATTTCGATTTGGAGGTCCCCCGAGTTAAGTTTGCCCTTTATGACTCCTCGCCCGCATGCTCGTGCACACCGGCGTGCACGTGGGCATCGTATGCTAAAAAATGAAGTTTGGAGTTTGGGTTCAGAAATCTTATGGGAGCTTCCTAGAAGCCTAAGAAATGCTTTGCTCGAGACGGATTTCGATTTAGATTTCCGCCGTGTTAATTTTGCCAATTACGGCTCCTCGCGCGCACGCTCAAGCACCCCGACGTGCACACCGGCGCGCACGTGGGCATCGTATGCTAAAAAATGAAGTTTGGAGTTTGGGTTTGAAAATTTTACGGGAACTTCCTAGAAGCCTAAGAAATGCTTTGCTCGAGACGGATTTCGATTTGGAGGTCCCCCGAGTTAATTTTGCCCATTACGACTCCTCGCCCGCACGCTCGTGCACCCCGACGTGCACGTGGGCATCGTATGCTAAAAAATGAAGTTTGGAGTTTGGGTTTGAAAATTTTATGGGAGCTTCCTAGAAGACTAAGAAGTGCTTTGCTCGAGACGGATTTCGATTTGGAGGTCCCCCGGGTTAATTTTACCCATTATGACTCCTCGCCCGCACGCTCGTGCACCCCGACGTGCACGTGGGCATGGTATGCTAAAATTGAAGTTTGGAGTTTGGGTTTGAAAATTTTATGGGAGCTTCCTAGAAGCCTAAGAAATGCTTTGCTCGAGACGGATTTCGATTTGGAGGTCCCCCGAGTTAAGTTTGCCCTTTATGACTCCTCGCCCGCATGCTCGTGCACACCGGCGTGCACGTGGGCATCGTATGCTAAAAAATGAAGTTTGGAGTTTGGGTTCAGAAATCTTATGGGAGCTTCCTAGAAGCCTAAGAAATGCTTTGCTCGAGACGGATTTCGATTTAGATTTCCGCCGTGTTAATTTTGCCAATTACGGCTCCTCGCGCGCACGCTCAAGCACCCCGACGTGCACACCGGCGCGCACGTGGGCATCGTATGCTAAAAAATGAAGTTTGGAGTTTGGGTTTGAAAATTTTACGGGAACTTCCTAGAAGCCTAAGAAATGCTTTGCTCGAGACGGATTTCGATTTGGAGGTCCCCCGAGTTAATTTTGCCCATTACGACTCCTCGCCCGCACGCTCGTGCACCCCGACGTGCACGTGGGCATCGTATGCTAAAAAATGAAGTTTGGAGTTTGGGTTCGGAAATTTTATGGGAGCTTCCTAGAAGACTAAGAAGTGCTTTGCTCGAGACGGATTTCGATTTGGAGGTCCCCCGGGTTAATTTTACCCATTATGACTCCTCGCCCGCACGCTCGTGCACCCCGACGTGCACGTGGGCATGGTATGCTAAAATTGAAGTTTGGAGTTTGGGTTTGAAAATTTTATGGGAGCTTCCTAGAAGCCTAAGAAATGCTTTGCTCGAGACGGATTTCGATTTGGAGGTCCCCCGAGTTAAGTTTGCCCTTTATGACTCCTCGCCCGCATGCTCGTGCACACCGGCGTGCACGTGGGCATCGTATGCTAAAAAATGAAGTTTGGAGTTTGGGTTCAGAAATCTTATGGGAGCTTCCTAGAAGCCTAAGAAATGCTTTGCTCGAGACGGATTTCGATTTATATTTCCGCCGTGTTAATTTTGCCAATTACGGCTCCTCGCGCGCACGCTCAAGCACCCCGACGTGCACACCGGCGCGCACGTGGGCATCGTATGCTAAAAAATGAAGTTTGGAGTTTGGGTTTGAAAATTTTACGGGAACTTCCTAGAAGCCTAAGAAATGCTTTGCTCGAGACGGATTTCGATTTGGAGGTCCCCCGAGTTAATTTTGCCCATTACGACTCCTCGCCCGCACGCTCGTGCACCCCGGCGTGCACGTGGGCATCGTATGCTAAAAAATGAAGTTTGGAGTTTGGGTTCGGAAATTTTATGGGAGCTTCCTAGAAGACTAAGAAATGCTTTGCTCGAGACGGATTTTGATTTGGAGATCCCACGCGTTAGTTTTTGCCCATTATGACTCCTCGCCCGCACGCTCAAGCACCCCGGCGTGCACGTGGGCATCGTATGCTAAAAAATGAAGTTTGGAGTTTGGGTTCGGAAATTTTATGGGAGCTTCCTAGAAGCCTAAGAAGTGTTTTGCTCGAGACGGATTTCGATTTGGAGGTCCCCCGAGTTAGTTTTGCCCATTATGACTCCTCCCCCGCACGCTCAAGCACCCCCGCGTGCACGGGGGCATTGTATGCTAAAAAATGAAGTTTGGAGTTTGGGTTTGGAAATTTTATGGGAGCTTCCTAGAAGCCTAAGAAGTGCTTTGCTCGAGACGGATTTCGATTTGGAGGTCCCCCGAGTTAATTTTGCCCATTATGACTCCTCGCCCGCACG
>NW_026775693.1:772500-775000 GCF_030987335.1 Cornus florida | reverse complement strand
CGCCGTGTTAATTTTGCCAATTACGGCTCCTCGCGCGCACGCTCAAGCACCCCGACGTGCACACCGGCGCGCACGTGGGCATCGTATGCTAAAAAATGAAGTTTGGAGTTTGGGTTTGAAAATTTTACGGGAACTTCCTAGAAGCCTAAGAAATGCTTTGCTCGAGACGGATTTCGATTTGGAGGTCCCCCGAGTTAATTTTGCCCATTACGACTCCTCGCCCGCACGCTCGTGCACCCCGACGTGCACGTGGGCATCGTATGCTAAAAAATGAAGTTTGGAGTTTGGGTTTGAAAATTTTATGGGAGCTTCCTAGAAGACTAAGAAGTGCTTTGCTCGAGACGGATTTCGATTTGGAGGTCCCCCGGGTTAATTTTACCCATTATGACTCCTCGCCCGCACGCTCGTGCACCCCGACGTGCACGTGGGCATGGTATGCTAAAATTGAAGTTTGGAGTTTGGGTTTGAAAATTTTATGGGAGCTTCCTAGAAGCCTAAGAAATGCTTTGCTCGAGACGGATTTCGATTTGGAGGTCCCCCGAGTTAAGTTTGCCCTTTATGACTCCTCGCCCGCATGCTCGTGCACACCGGCGTGCACGTGGGCATCGTATGCTAAAAAATGAAGTTTGGAGTTTGGGTTCAGAAATCTTATGGGAGCTTCCTAGAAGCCTAAGAAATGCTTTGCTCGAGACGGATTTCGATTTAGATTTCCGCCGTGTTAATTTTGCCAATTACGGCTCCTCGCGCGCACGCTCAAGCACCCCGACGTGCACACCGGCGCGCACGTGGGCATCGTATGCTAAAAAATGAAGTTTGGAGTTTGGGTTTGAAAATTTTACGGGAACTTCCTAGAAGCCTAAGAAATGCTTTGCTCGAGACGGATTTCGATTTGGAGGTCCCCCGAGTTAATTTTGCCCATTACGACTCCTCGCCCGCACGCTCGTGCACCCCGACGTGCACGTGGGCATCGTATGCTAAAAAATGAAGTTTGGAGTTTGGGTTCGGAAATTTTATGGGAGCTTCCTAGAAGACTAAGAAGTGCTTTGCTCGAGACGGATTTCGATTTGGAGGTCCCCCGGGTTAATTTTACCCATTATGACTCCTCGCCCGCACGCTCGTGCACCCCGACGTGCACGTGGGCATGGTATGCTAAAATTGAAGTTTGGAGTTTGGGTTTGAAAATTTTATGGGAGCTTCCTAGAAGCCTAAGAAATGCTTTGCTCGAGACGGATTTCGATTTGGAGGTCCCCCGAGTTAAGTTTGCCCTTTATGACTCCTCGCCCGCATGCTCGTGCACACCGGCGTGCACGTGGGCATCGTATGCTAAAAAATGAAGTTTGGAGTTTGGGTTCAGAAATCTTATGGGAGCTTCCTAGAAGCCTAAGAAATGCTTTGCTCGAGACGGATTTCGATTTATATTTCCGCCGTGTTAATTTTGCCAATTACGGCTCCTCGCGCGCACGCTCAAGCACCCCGACGTGCACACCGGCGCGCACGTGGGCATCGTATGCTAAAAAATGAAGTTTGGAGTTTGGGTTTGAAAATTTTACGGGAACTTCCTAGAAGCCTAAGAAATGCTTTGCTCGAGACGGATTTCGATTTGGAGGTCCCCCGAGTTAATTTTGCCCATTACGACTCCTCGCCCGCACGCTCGTGCACCCCGGCGTGCACGTGGGCATCGTATGCTAAAAAATGAAGTTTGGAGTTTGGGTTCGGAAATTTTATGGGAGCTTCCTAGAAGACTAAGAAATGCTTTGCTCGAGACGGATTTTGATTTGGAGATCCCACGCGTTAGTTTTTGCCCATTATGACTCCTCGCCCGCACGCTCAAGCACCCCGGCGTGCACGTGGGCATCGTATGCTAAAAAATGAAGTTTGGAGTTTGGGTTCGGAAATTTTATGGGAGCTTCCTAGAAGCCTAAGAAGTGTTTTGCTCGAGACGGATTTCGATTTGGAGGTCCCCCGAGTTAGTTTTGCCCATTATGACTCCTCCCCCGCACGCTCAAGCACCCCCGCGTGCACGGGGGCATTGTATGCTAAAAAATGAAGTTTGGAGTTTGGGTTTGGAAATTTTATGGGAGCTTCCTAGAAGCCTAGGAAGTGCTTTGCTCGAGACGGATTTCGATTTGGAGGTCCCCCGAGTTAATTTTGCCCATTATGACTCCTCGACCGCACGCTTAAGCACCCCCGCGTGCACGTGGGCATTGTGTGCTAAAAAATGAAGTTTGGAGTTTGGGTTTGTAAATTTGATGGGAGCTTCCTAGAAGCCTAAGAAGTGCTTTGCTCGAGACGGATTTCGATTTGGAGGTCCCCCGAGCCAATGTTTCCCATTATGGCTCCTCTCCCGCATGCTCAAGCACCCCCGCGTGCACGGGGGCATTGTATGCTAAAAAATGAAGTTTGGAGTTTGGGTTTGGAAATTTTATGGGAGCTTCCTAGAAGCCTAGGAAGTGCTTTGCTCGAGACGGATTTCGATTTGGAGGTCCCCCGAGTTAATTTT
>NW_026775693.1:760000-762500 GCF_030987335.1 Cornus florida | reverse complement strand
CTAAGAAATGCTTTGCTCGAGACGGATTTCGATTTGGAGGTCCCCCGAGTTAAGTTTGCCCTTTATGACTCCTCGCCCGCATGCTCGTGCACACCGGCGTGCACGTGGGCATCGTATGCTAAAAAATGAAGTTTGGAGTTTGGGTTCAGAAATCTTATGGGAGCTTCCTAGAAGCCTAAGAAATGCTTTGCTCGAGACGGATTTCGATTTAGATTTCCGCCGTGTTAATTTTGCCAATTACGGCTCCTCGCGCGCACGCTCAAGCACCCCGACGGGCACACCGGCGCGCACGTGGGCATCGTATGCTAAAAAATGAAGTTTGGAGTTTGGGTTTGAAAATTTTACGGGAACTTCCTAGAAGCCTAAGAAATGCTTTGCTCGAGACGGATTTCGATTTGGAGGTCCCCCGAGTTAATTTTGCCCATTACGACTCCTCGCCCGCACGCTCGTGCACCCTGACGTGCACGTGGGCATCGTATGCTAAAAAATGAAGTTTGGAGTTTGGGTTTGAAAATTTTATGGGAGCTTCCTAGAAGACTAAGAAGTGCTTTGCTCGAGACGGATTTCGATTTGGAGGTCCCCCGGGTTAATTTTACCCATTATGACTCCTCGCCCGCACGCTCGTGCACCCCGACGTGCACGTGGGCATGGTATGCTAAAATTGAAGTTTGGAGTTTGGGTTTGAAAATTTTATGGGAGCTTCCTAGAAGCCTAAGAAATGCTTTGCTCGAGACGGATTTCGATTTGGAGGTCCCCCGAGTTAAGTTTGCCCTTTATGACTCCTCGCCCGCATGCTCGTGCACACCGGCGTGCACGTGGGCATCGTATGCTAAAAAATGAAGTTTGGAGTTTGGGTTCAGAAATCTTATGGGAGCTTCCTAGAAGCCTAAGAAATGCTTTGCTCGAGACGGATTTCGATTTAGATTTCCGCCGTGTTAATTTTGCCAATTACGGCTCCTCGCGCGCACGCTCAAGCACCCCGACGTGCACACCGGCGCGCACGTGGGCATCGTATGCTAAAAAATGAAGTTTGGAGTTTGGGTTTGAAAATTTTACGGGAACTTCCTAGAAGCCTAAGAAATGCTTTGCTCGAGACGGATTTCGATTTGGAGGTCCCCCGAGTTAATTTTGCCCATTACGACTCCTCGCCCGCACGCTCGTGCACCCCGACGTGCACGTGGGCATCGTATGCTAAAAAATGAAGTTTGGAGTTTGGGTTCGGAAATTTTATGGGAGCTTCCTAGAAGACTAAGAAGTGCTTTGCTCGAGACGGATTTCGATTTGGAGGTCCCCCGGGTTAATTTTACCCATTATGACTCCTCGCCCGCACGCTCGTGCACCCCGACGTGCACGTGGGCATGGTATGCTAAAATTGAAGTTTGGAGTTTGGGTTTGAAAATTTTATGGGAGCTTCCTAGAAGCCTAAGAAATGCTTTGCTCGAGACGGATTTCGATTTGGAGGTCCCCCGAGTTAAGTTTGCCCTTTATGACTCCTCGCCCGCATGCTCGTGCACACCGGCGTGCACGTGGGCATCGTATGCTAAAAAATGAAGTTTGGAGTTTGGGTTCAGAAATCTTATGGGAGCTTCCTAGAAGCCTAAGAAATGCTTTGCTCGAGACGGATTTCGATTTATATTTCCGCCGTGTTAATTTTGCCAATTACGGCTCCTCGCGCGCACGCTCAAGCACCCCGACGTGCACACCGGCGCGCACGTGGGCATCGTATGCTAAAAAATGAAGTTTGGAGTTTGGGTTTGAAAATTTTACGGGAACTTCCTAGAAGCCTAAGAAATGCTTTGCTCGAGACGGATTTCGATTTGGAGGTCCCCCGAGTTAATTTTGCCCATTACGACTCCTCGCCCGCACGCTCGTGCACCCCGGCGTGCACGTGGGCATCGTATGCTAAAAAATGAAGTTTGGAGTTTGGGTTCGGAAATTTTATGGGAGCTTCCTAGAAGACTAAGAAATGCTTTGCTCGAGACGGATTTCGATTTGGAGATCCCACGCGTTAGTTTTTGCCCATTATGACTCCTCGCCCGCACGCTCAAGCACCCCGGCGTGCACGTGGGCATCGTATGCTAAAAAATGAAGTTTGGAGTTTGGGTTCGGAAATTTTATGGGAGCTTCCTAGAAGCCTAAGAAGTGTTTTGCTCGAGACGGATTTCGATTTGGAGGTCCCCCGAGTTAGTTTTGCCCATTATGACTCCTCCCCCGCACGCTCAAGCACCCCCGCGTGCACGGGGCATTGTATGCTAAAAAATGAAGTTTGGAGTTTGGGTTTGGAAATTTTATGGGAGCTTCCTAGAAGCCTAAGAAGTGCTTTGCTCGAGACGGATTTCGATTTGGAGGTCCCCCGAGTTAATTTTGCCCATTATGACTCCTCGCCCGCACGCTTAAGCACCCCCGCGTGCACGTGGGCATTGTGTGCTAAAAAATGAAGTTTGGAGTTTGGGTTTGTAAATTTGATGGGAGCTTCCTAGAAGCCTAAGAAGTGCTTTGC
>NW_026775693.1:747500-750000 GCF_030987335.1 Cornus florida | reverse complement strand
TGGGTTTGAAAATTTTACGGGAACTTCCTAGAAGCCTAAGAAATGCTTTGCTCGAGACGGATTTCGATTTGGAGGTCCCCCGAGTTAATTTTGCCCATTACGACTCCTCGCCCGCACGCTCGTGCACCCCGACGTGCACGTGGGCATCGTATGCTAAAAAATGAAGTTTGGAGTTTGGGTTTGAAAATTTTATGGGAGCTTCCTAGAAGACTAAGAAGTGCTTTGCTCGAGACGGATTTCGATTTGGAGGTCCCCCGGGTTAATTTTACCCATTATGACTCCTCGCCCGCACGCTCGTGCACCCCGACGTGCACGTGGGCATGGTATGCTAAAATTGAAGTTTGGAGTTTGGGTTTGAAAATTTTATGGGAGCTTCCTAGAAGCCTAAGAAATGCTTTGCTCGAGACGGATTTCGATTTGGAGGTCCCCCGAGTTAAGTTTGCCCTTTATGACTCCTCGCCCGCATGCTCGTGCACACCGGCGTGCACGTGGGCATCGTATGCTAAAAAATGAAGTTTGGAGTTTGGGTTCAGAAATCTTATGGGAGCTTCCTAGAAGCCTAAGAAATGCTTTGCTCGAGACGGATTTCGATTTAGATTTCCGCCGTGTTAATTTTGCCAATTACGGCTCCTCGCGCGCACGCTCAAGCACCCCGACGTGCACACCGGCGCGCACGTGGGCATCGTATGCTAAAAAATGAAGTTTGGAGTTTGGGTTTGAAAATTTTACGGGAACTTCCTAGAAGCCTAAGAAATGCTTTGCTCGAGACGGATTTCGATTTGGAGGTCCCCCGAGTTAATTTTGCCCATTACGACTCCTCGCCCGCACGCTCGTGCACCCCGGCGTGCACGTGGGCATCGTATGCTAAAAAATGAAGTTTGGAGTTTGGGTTCGGAAATTTTATGGGAGCTTCCTAGAAGACTAAGAAATGCTTTGCTCGAGACGGATTTTGATTTGGAGATCCCACGCGTTAGTTTTTGCCCATTATGACTCCTCGCCCGCACGCTCAAGCACCCCGGCGTGCACGTGGGCATCGTATGCTAAAAAATGAAGTTTGGAGTTTGGGTTCGGAAATTTTATGGGAGCTTCCTAGAAGCCTAAGAAGTGCTTTGCTCGAGACGGATTTCGATTTGGAGGTCCCCCGAGTTAAGTTTGCCCTTTATGACTCCTCGCCCGCATGCTCGTGCACACCGGCGTGCACGTGGGCATCGTATGCTAAAAAATGAAGTTTGGAGTTTGGGTTCAGAAATCTTATGGGAGCTTCCTAGAAGCCTAAGAAATGCTTTGCTCGAGACGGATTTCGATTTATATTTCCGCCGTGTTAATTTTGCCAATTACGGCTCCTCGCGCGCACGCTCAAGCACCCCGACGTGCACACCGGCGCGCACGTGGGCATCGTATGCTAAAAAATGAAGTTTGGAGTTTGGGTTTGAAAATTTTACGGGAACTTCCTAGAAGCCTAAGAAATGCTTTGCTCGAGACGGATTTCGATTTGGAGGTCCCCCGAGTTAATTTTGCCCATTACGACTCCTCGCCCGCACGCTCGTGCACCCCGGCGTGCACGTGGGCATCGTATGCTAAAAAATGAAGTTTGGAGTTTGGGTTCGGAAATTTTATGGGAGCTTCCTAGAAGACTAAGAAATGCTTTGCTCGAGACGGATTTTGATTTGGAGATCCCACGCGTTAGTTTTTGCCCATTATGACTCCTCGCCCGCACGCTCAAGCACCCCGGCGTGCACGTGGGCATCGTATGCTAAAAAATGAAGTTTGGAGTTTGGGTTCGGAAATTTTATGGGAGCTTCCTAGAAGCCTAAGAAGTGTTTTGCTCGAGACGGATTTCGATTTGGAGGTCCCCCGAGTTAGTTTTGCCCATTATGACTCCTCCCCCGCACGCTCAAGCACCCCCGCGTGCACGGGGGCATTGTATGCTAAAAAATGAAGTTTGGAGTTTGGGTTTGGAAATTTTATGGGAGCTTCCTAGAAGCCTAAGAAGTGCTTTGCTCGAGACGGATTTCGATTTGGAGGTCCCCCGAGTTAATTTTGCCCATTATGACTCCTCGCCCGCACGCTTAAGCACCCCCGCGTGCACGTGGGCATTGTGTGCTAAAAAATGAAGTTTGGAGTTTGGGTTTGTAAATTTGATGGGAGCTTCCTAGAAGCCTAAGAAGTGCTTTGCTCGAGACGGATTTCGATTTGAAGGTCCCCCGTGTTAATTTTGCCCATTACGGCTCCTCGCCCGCACGCTCAAGCACCCCGGCGTGCACGTGGGCATTGTATGCTAAAAAATAAAGTTTGGAGTTTGGGTTTGGAAGTTTTATGGGAGCTTCCTAGAAGCTTAAGAAGTGTTTTGCTCGAGACGGATTTCGATTTGGAGGTCCCCCGAGCCAATGTTGCCCATTATGGCTCCTCTCCCGCATGCTCAAGCACCCCTGCGTGCACGTGGGCATTGTATGCTAAAAAATAAAGTTTGGAGTTTGGGTTTGGAAGTTTTATGGGAGCT
>NW_026775693.1:735000-737500 GCF_030987335.1 Cornus florida | reverse complement strand
CTAAAATTGAAGTTTGGAGTTTGGGTTTGAAAATTTTATGGGAGCTTCCTAGAAGCCTAAGAAATGCTTTGCTCGAGACGGATTTCGATTTGGAGGTCCCCCGAGTTAAGTTTGCCCTTTATGACTCCTCGCCCGCATGCTCGTGCACACCGGCGTGCACGTGGGCATCGTATGCTAAAAAATGAAGTTTGGAGTTTGGGTTCAGAAATCTTATGGGAGCTTCCTAGAAGCCTAAGAAATGCTTTGCTCGAGACGGATTTCGATTTAGATTTCCGCCGTGTTAATTTTGCCAATTACGGCTCCTCGCGCGCACGCTCAAGCACCCCGACGTGCACACCGGCGCGCACGTGGGCATCGTATGCTAAAAAATGAAGTTTGGAGTTTGGGTTTGAAAATTTTACGGGAACTTCCTAGAAGCCTAAGAAATGCTTTGCTCGAGACGGATTTCGATTTGGAGGTCCCCCGAGTTAATTTTGCCCATTACGACTCCTCGCCCGCACGCTCGTGCACCCCGACGTGCACGTGGGCATCGTATGCTAAAAAATGAAGTTTGGAGTTTGGGTTCGGAAATTTTATGGGAGCTTCCTAGAAGACTAAGAAGTGCTTTGCTCGAGACGGATTTCGATTTGGAGGTCCCCCGGGTTAATTTTACCCATTATGACTCCTCGCCCGCACGCTCGTGCACCCCGACGTGCACGTGGGCATGGTATGCTAAAATTGAAGTTTGGAGTTTGGGTTTGAAAATTTTATGGGAGCTTCCTAGAAGCCTAAGAAATGCTTTGCTCGAGACGGATTTCGATTTGGAGGTCCCCCGAGTTAAGTTTGCCCTTTATGACTCCTCGCCCGCATGCTCGTGCACACCGGCGTGCACGTGGGCATCGTATGCTAAAAAATGAAGTTTGGAGTTTGGGTTCAGAAATCTTATGGGAGCTTCCTAGAAGCCTAAGAAATGCTTTGCTCGAGACGGATTTCGATTTATATTTCCGCCGTGTTAATTTTGCCAATTACGGCTCCTCGCGCGCACGCTCAAGCACCCCGACGTGCACACCGGCGCGCACGTGGGCATCGTATGCTAAAAAATGAAGTTTGGAGTTTGGGTTTGAAAATTTTACGGGAACTTCCTAGAAGCCTAAGAAATGCTTTGCTCGAGACGGATTTCGATTTGGAGGTCCCCCGAGTTAATTTTGCCCATTACGACTCCTCGCCCGCACGCTCGTGCACCCCGGCGTGCACGTGGGCATCGTATGCTAAAAAATGAAGTTTGGAGTTTGGGTTCGGAAATTTTATGGGAGCTTCCTAGAAGACTAAGAAATGCTTTGCTCGAGACGGATTTTGATTTGGAGATCCCACGCGTTAGTTTTTGCCCATTATGACTCCTCGCCCGCACGCTCAAGCACCCCGGCGTGCACGTGGGCATCGTATGCTAAAAAATGAAGTTTGGAGTTTGGGTTCGGAAATTTTATGGGAGCTTCCTAGAAGCCTAAGAAGTGTTTTGCTCGAGACGGATTTCGATTTGGAGGTCCCCCGAGTTAGTTTTGCCCATTATGACTCCTCCCCCGCACGCTCAAGCACCCCCGCGTGCACGGGGCATTGTATGCTAAAAAATGAAGTTTGGAGTTTGGGTTTGGAAATTTTATGGGAGCTTCCTAGAAGCCTAAGAAGTGCTTTGCTCGAGACGGATTTCGATTTGGAGGTCCCCCGAGTTAATTTTGCCCATTATGACTCCTCGCCCGCACGCTTAAGCACCCCCGCGTGCACGTGGGCATTGTGTGCTAAAAAATGAAGTTTGGAGTTTGGGTTTGTAAATTTGATGGGAGCTTCCTAGAAGCCTAAGAAGTGCTTTGCTCGAGACGGATTTCGATTTGAAGGTCCCCCGTGTTAATTTTGCCCATTACGGCTCCTCGCCCGCACGCTCAAGCACCCCGGCGTGCACGTGGGCATTGTATGCTAAAAAATAAAGTTTGGAGTTTGGGTTTGGAAGTTTTATGGGAGCTTCCTAGAAGCTTAAGAAGTGTTTTGCTCGAGACGGATTTCGATTTGGAGGTCCCCCGAGCCAATGTTGCCCATTATGGCTCCTCTCCCGCATGCTCAAGCACCCCTGCGTGCACGTGGGCATTGTATGCTAAAAAATAAAGTTTGGAGTTTGGGTTTGGAAGTTTTATGGGAGCTTTCTAGAAGCTTAAGAAGTGTTTTGCTCGAGACGGATTTCGATTTGGAGGTCCCCCGAGTCAATGTTGCCCATTATGGCTCCTCGCCCGCACGCTCAAGCACCCCGGCGTGCACGTGGGCATTGTATGCTAAAAAATAAAGTTTGGAGTTTGGGTTTGGAAGTTTTATGGGAGCTTCCTAGAAGCTTAAGAAGTGTTTTGCTCGAGACGGATTTCGATTTGGAGGTCCCCCGAGTCAATGTTGCCCATTATGGCTCCTCTCCCGCATGCTCAAGCACCCCTGCGTGCACACCGGCGTGCACGTGGGCATTGTAGGCTAAAAAATGAAGTTT
>NW_026775693.1:722500-725000 GCF_030987335.1 Cornus florida | reverse complement strand
ACCCCGACGTGCACACCGGCGCGCACGTGGGCATCGTATGCTAAAAAATGAAGTTTGGAGTTTGGGTTTGAAAATTTTACGGGAACTTCCTAGAAGCCTAAGAAATGCTTTGCTCGAGACGGATTTCGATTTGGAGGTCCCCCGAGTTAATTTTGCCCATTACGACTCCTCGCCCGCACGCTCGTGCACCCCGACGTGCACGTGGGCATCGTATGCTAAAAAATGAAGTTTGGAGTTTGGGTTCGGAAATTTTATGGGAGCTTCCTAGAAGACTAAGAAGTGCTTTGCTCGAGACGGATTTCGATTTGGAGGTCCCCCGGGTTAATTTTACCCATTATGACTCCTCGCCCGCACGCTCGTGCACCCCGACGTGCACGTGGGCATGGTATGCTAAAATTGAAGTTTGGAGTTTGGGTTTGAAAATTTTATGGGAGCTTCCTAGAAGCCTAAGAAATGCTTTGCTCGAGACGGATTTCGATTTGGAGGTCCCCCGAGTTAAGTTTGCCCTTTATGACTCCTCGCCCGCATGCTCGTGCACACCGGCGTGCACGTGGGCATCGTATGCTAAAAAATGAAGTTTGGAGTTTGGGTTCAGAAATCTTATGGGAGCTTCCTAGAAGCCTAAGAAATGCTTTGCTCGAGACGGATTTCGATTTATATTTCCGCCGTGTTAATTTTGCCAATTACGGCTCCTCGCGCGCACGCTCAAGCACCCCGACGTGCACACCGGCGCGCACGTGGGCATCGTATGCTAAAAAATGAAGTTTGGAGTTTGGGTTTGAAAATTTTACGGGAACTTCCTAGAAGCCTAAGAAATGCTTTGCTCGAGACGGATTTCGATTTGGAGGTCCCCCGAGTTAATTTTGCCCATTACGACTCCTCGCCCGCACGCTCGTGCACCCCGGCGTGCACGTGGGCATCGTATGCTAAAAAATGAAGTTTGGAGTTTGGGTTCGGAAATTTTATGGGAGCTTCCTAGAAGACTAAGAAATGCTTTGCTCGAGACGGATTTTGATTTGGAGATCCCACGCGTTAGTTTTTGCCCATTATGACTCCTCGCCCGCACGCTCAAGCACCCCGGCGTGCACGTGGGCATCGTATGCTAAAAAATGAAGTTCGGAGTTTGGGTTCGGAAATTTTATGGGAGCTTCCTAGAAGCCTAAGAAGTGTTTTGCTCGAGACGGATTTCGATTTGGAGGTCCCCCGAGTTAGTTTTGCCCATTATGACTCCTCCCCCGCACGCTCAAGCACCCCCGCGTGCACGGGGGCATTGTATGCTAAAAAATGAAGTTTGGAGTTTGGGTTTGGAAATTTTATGGGAGCTTCCTAGAAGCCTAAGAAGTGCTTTGCTCGAGACGGATTTCGATTTGGAGGTCCCCCGAGTTAATTTTGCCCATTATGACTCCTCGCCCGCACGCTTAAGCACCCCCGCGTGCACGTGGGCATTGTGTGCTAAAAAATGAAGTTTGGAGTTTGGGTTTGTAAATTTGATGGGAGCTTCCTAGAAGCCTAAGAAGTGCTTTGCTCGAGACGGATTTCGATTTGAAGGTCCCCCGTGTTAATTTTGCCCATTACGGCTCCTCGCCCGCACGCTCAAGCACCCCGGCGTGCACGTGGGCATTGTATGCTAAAAAATAAAGTTTGGAGTTTGGGTTTGGAAGTTTTATGGGAGCTTCCTAGAAGCTTAAGAAGTGTTTTGCTCGAGACGGATTTCGATTTGGAGGTCCCCCGAGCCAATGTTGCCCATTATGGCTCCTCTCCCGCATGCTCAAGCACCCCTGCGTGCACGTGGGCATTGTATGCTAAAAAATAAAGTTTGGAGTTTGGGTTTGGAAGTTTTATGGGAGCTTTCTAGAAGCTTAAGAAGTGTTTTGCTCGAGACGGATTTCGATTTGGAGGTCCCCCGAGTCAATGTTGCCCATTATGGCTCCTCGCCCGCACGCTCAAGCACCCCGGCGTGCACGTGGGCATTGTATGCTAAAAAATAAAGTTTGGAGTTTGGGTTTGGAAGTTTTATGGGAGCTTCCTAGAAGCTTAAGAAGTGTTTTGCTCGAGACGGATTTCGATTTGGAGGTCCCCCGAGTCAATGTTGCCCATTATGGCTCCTCTCCCGCATGCTCAAGCACCCCTGCGTGCACACCGGCGTGCACGTGGGCATTGTAGGCTAAAAAATGAAGTTTGGAGTTTGGGTTTGGAAATTTTATGGGAGCTTCCTTGAAGCCTAAGAAGTGTTTTGCTCGAAACGGAATTCGATTTGGAGGTCCCCCGAGTCAATTTTGCCCATTACGACTCCTCGCTCGCATGCAATATCTACTCCTGTCAGAGCTGTGGTTTTACTTAAGACTACTATAGGGGGGGGGGAGTTCTCAGCACCAAGAGCTGCAAGTAAGGCCATTGCTTGCTTTGCAGTCTCGATTGCTCTACTAGTGAATAGTAGATGTCTTGGTTAGCTTGGAACGAAAAAAAAAATTTTTTGGGGAAAAAAAAAAAAAAAAAGTTT
>NW_026775693.1:710000-712500 GCF_030987335.1 Cornus florida | reverse complement strand
GGTTAATTTTACCCATTATGACTCCTCGCCCGCACGCTCGTGCACCCCGACGTGCACGTGGGCATGGTATGCTAAAATTGAAGTTTGGAGTTTGGGTTTGAAAATTTTATGGGAGCTTCCTAGAAGCCTAAGAAATGCTTTGCTCGAGACGGATTTCGATTTGGAGGTCCCCCGAGTTAAGTTTGCCCTTTATGACTCCTCGCCCGCATGCTCGTGCACACCGGCGTGCACGTGGGCATCGTATGCTAAAAAATGAAGTTTGGAGTTTGGGTTCAGAAATCTTATGGGAGCTTCCTAGAAGCCTAAGAAATGCTTTGCTCGAGACGGATTTCGATTTATATTTCCGCCGTGTTAATTTTGCCAATTACGGCTCCTCGCGCGCACGCTCAAGCACCCCGACGTGCACACCGGCGCGCACGTGGGCATCGTATGCTAAAAAATGAAGTTTGGAGTTTGGGTTTGAAAATTTTACGGGAACTTCCTAGAAGCCTAAGAAATGCTTTGCTCGAGACGGATTTCGATTTGGAGGTCCCCCGAGTTAATTTTGCCCATTACGACTCCTCGCCCGCACGCTCGTGCACCCCGGCGTGCACGTGGGCATCGTATGCTAAAAAATGAAGTTTGGAGTTTGGGTTCGGAAATTTTATGGGAGCTTCCTAGAAGACTAAGAAATGCTTTGCTCGAGACGGATTTTGATTTGGAGATCCCACGCGTTAGTTTTTGCCCATTATGACTCCTCGCCCGCACGCTCAAGCACCCCGGTGTGCACGTGGGCATCGTATGCTAAAAAATGAAGTTTGGAGTTTGGGTTCGGAAATTTTATGGGAGCTTCCTAGAAGCCTAAGAAGTGTTTTGCTCGAGACGGATTTCGATTTGGAGGTCCCCCGAGTTAGTTTTGCCCATTATGACTCCTCCCCCGCACGCTCAAGCACCCCCGCGTGCACGGGGGCATTGTATGCTAAAAAATGAAGTTTGGAGTTTGGGTTTGGAAATTTTATGGGAGCTTCCTAGAAGCCTAAGAAGTGCTTTGCTCGAGACGGATTTCGATTTGGAGGTCCCCCGAGTTAATTTTGCCCATTATGACTCCTCGCCCGCACGCTTAAGCACCCCCGCGTGCACGTGGGCATTGTGTGCTAAAAAATGAAGTTTGGAGTTTGGGTTTGTAAATTTGATGGGAGCTTCCTAGAAGCCTAAGAAGTGCTTTGCTCGAGACGGATTTCTATTTGAAGGTCCCCCGTGTTAATTTTGCCCATTACGGCTCCTCGCCCGCACGCTCAAGCACCCCGGCGTGCACGTGGGCATTGTATGCTAAAAAATAAAGTTTGGAGTTTGGGTTTGGAAGTTTTATGGGAGCTTCCTAGAAGCTTAAGAAGTGTTTTGCTCGAGACGGATTTCGATTTGGAGGTCCCCCGAGCCAATGTTGCCCATTATGGCTCCTCTCCCGCATGCTCAAGCACCCCTGCGTGCACGTGGGCATTGTATGCTAAAAAATAAAGTTTGGAGTTTGGGTTTGGAAGTTTTATGGGAGCTTTCTAGAAGCTTAAGAAGTGTTTTGCTCGAGACGGATTTCGATTTGGAGGTCCCCCGAGTCAATGTTGCCCATTATGGCTCCTCGCCCGCACGCTCAAGCACCCCGGCGTGCACGTGGGCATTGTATGCTAAAAAATAAAGTTTGGAGTTTGGGTTTGGAAGTTTTATGGGAGCTTCCTAGAAGCTTAAGAAGTGTTTTGCTCGAGACGGATTTCGATTTGGAGGTCCCCCGAGTCAATGTTGCCCATTATGGCTCCTCTCCCGCATGCTCAAGCACCCCTGCGTGCACACCGGCGTGCACGTGGGCATTGTAGGCTAAAAAATGAAGTTTGGAGTTTGGGTTTGGAAATTTTATGGGAGCTTCCTTGAAGCCTAAGAAGTGTTTTGCTCGAAACGGAATTCGATTTGGAGGTCCCCCGAGTCAATTTTGCCCATTACGACTCCTCGCTCGCATGCAATATCTACTCCTGTCAGAGCTGTGGTTTTACTTAAGACTACTATAGGGGGGGGGGAGTTCTCAGCACCAAGAGCTGCAAGTAAGGCCATTGCTTGCTTTGCAGTCTCGATTGCTCTACTAGTGAATAGTAGATGTCTTGGTTAGCTTGGAACGAAAAAAAAAATTTTTTGGGGAAAAAAAAAAAAAAAAAGTTTTTGTGAAAAAAAATTTTTCGAAAAAAAAAAAAAAAAAAAAAAATTTTTTGGATGCCTCGGTCTTCTATTTGTTTTGCTTGGGTAGATTAGGAAAAAAAAAAAAAAAAATTTTTTTGTTGGATGCCTCGGTCTTCATATTCTTTCTCGGCTATTTCGAAAAAAAAAAAAAAAAATTCCGGGAAAGAGAAAAAAAAAATTATTTTTTGTTGGTTGCCTCGGTCTTCATGTTCTTTCTCTGGTATATGGGAAAGAAAAAAAAAAAAAAAAAATTTTGGATGCCTCGGTCTTCTTGTTCTCGGTTGGATTTATCGAAAAAAAA
>NW_026775693.1:675000-677500 GCF_030987335.1 Cornus florida | reverse complement strand
TGGAGTTTGGGTTTGAAAATTTTATGGGAGCTTCCTAGAAGACTAAGAAGTGCTTTGCTCGAGACGGATTTCGATTTGGAGGTCCCCCGGGTTAATTTTACCCATTATGACTCCTCGCCCGCACGCTCGTGCACCCCGACGTGCACGTGGGCATGGTATGCTAAAATTGAAGTTTGGAGTTTGGGTTTGAAAATTTTATGGGAGCTTCCTAGAAGCCTAAGAAATGCTTTGCTCGAGACGGATTTCGATTTGGAGGTCCCCCGAGTTAAGTTTGCCCTTTATGACTCCTCGCCCGCATGCTCGTGCACACCGGCGTGCACGTGGGCATCGTATGCTAAAAAATGAAGTTTGGAGTTTGGGTTCAGAAATCTTATGGGAGCTTCCTAGAAGCCTAAGAAATGCTTTGCTCGAGACGGATTTCGATTTAGATTTCCGCCGTGTTAATTTTGCCAATTACGGCTCCTCGCGCGCACGCTCAAGCACCCCGACGTGCACACCGGCGCGCACGTGGGCATCGTATGCTAAAAAATGAAGTTTGGAGTTTGGGTTTGAAAATTTTACGGGAACTTCCTAGAAGCCTAAGAAATGCTTTGCTCGAGACGGATTTCGATTTGGAGGTCCCCCGAGTTAATTTTGCCCATTACGACTCCTCGCCCGCACGCTCGTGCACCCCGACGTGCACGTGGGCATCGTATGCTAAAAAATGAAGTTTGGAGTTTGGGTTTGAAAATTTTATGGGAGCTTCCTAGAAGACTAAGAAGTGCTTTGCTCGAGACGGATTTCGATTTGGAGGTCCCCCGGGTTAATTTTACCCATTATGACTCCTCGCCCGCACGCTCGTGCACCCCGACGTGCACGTGGGCATGGTATGCTAAAATTGAAGTTTGGAGTTTGGGTTTGAAAATTTTATGGGAGCTTCCTAGAAGCCTAAGAAATGCTTTGCTCGAGACGGATTTCGATTTGGAGGTCCCCCGAGTTAAGTTTGCCCTTTATGACTCCTCGCCCGCATGCTCGTGCACACCGGCGTGCACGTGGGCATCGTATGCTAAAAAATGAAGTTTGGAGTTTGGGTTCAGAAATCTTATGGGAGCTTCCTAGAAGCCTAAGAAATGCTTTGCTCGAGACGGATTTCGATTTAGATTTCCGCCGTGTTAATTTTGCCAATTACGGCTCCTCGCGCGCACGCTCAAGCACCCCGACGTGCACACCGGCGCGCACGTGGGCATCGTATGCTAAAAAATGAAGTTTGGAGTTTGGGTTTGAAAATTTTACGGGAACTTCCTAGAAGCCTAAGAAATGCTTTGCTCGAGACGGATTTCGATTTGGAGGTCCCCCGAGTTAATTTTGCCCATTACGACTCCTCGCCCGCACGCTCGTGCACCCCGACGTGCACGTGGGCATCGTATGCTAAAAAATGAAGTTTGGAGTTTGGGTTCGGAAATTTTATGGGAGCTTCCTAGAAGACTAAGAAGTGCTTTGCTCGAGACGGATTTCGATTTGGAGGTCCCCCGGGTTAATTTTACCCATTATGACTCCTCGCCCGCACGCTCGTGCACCCCGACGTGCACGTGGGCATGGTATGCTAAAATTGAAGTTTGGAGTTTGGGTTTGAAAATTTTATGGGAGCTTCCTAGAAGCCTAAGAAATGCTTTGCTCGAGACGGATTTCGATTTGGAGGTCCCCCGAGTTAAGTTTGCCCTTTATGACTCCTCGCCCGCATGCTCGTGCACACCGGCGTGCACGTGGGCATCGTATGCTAAAAAATGAAGTTTGGAGTTTGGGTTCAGAAATCTTATGGGAGCTTCCTAGAAGCCTAAGAAATGCTTTGCTCGAGACGGATTTCGATTTATATTTCCGCCGTGTTAATTTTGCCAATTACGGCTCCTCGCGCGCACGCTCAAGCACCCCGACGTGCACACCGGCGCGCACGTGGGCATCGTATGCTAAAAAATGAAGTTTGGAGTTTGGGTTTGAAAATTTTACGGGAACTTCCTAGAAGCCTAAGAAATGCTTTGCTCGAGACGGATTTCGATTTGGAGGTCCCCCGAGTTAATTTTGCCCATTACGACTCCTCGCCCGCACGCTCGTGCACCCCGGCGTGCACGTGGGCATCGTATGCTAAAAAATGAAGTTTGGAGTTTGGGTTCGGAAATTTTATGGGAGCTTCCTAGAAGACTAAGAAATGCTTTGCTCGAGACGGATTTTGATTTGGAGATCCCACGCGTTAGTTTTTGCCCATTATGACTCCTCGCCCGCACGCTCAAGCACCCCGGCGTGCACGTGGGCATCGTATGCTAAAAAATGAAGTTTGGAGTTTGGGTTCGGAAATTTTATGGGAGCTTCCTAGAAGCCTAAGAAGTGTTTTGCTCGAGACGGATTTCGATTTGGAGGTCCCCCGAGTTAGTTTTGCCCATTATGACTCCTCCCCCGCACGCTCAAGCACCCCCGCGTGCACGGGGGCATTGTATGCTAAAAAATGAAGTTTGGAGTTTGGGTTTGG
>NW_026775693.1:662500-665000 GCF_030987335.1 Cornus florida | reverse complement strand
CGTATGCTAAAAAATGAAGTTTGGAGTTTGGGTTCAGAAATCTTATGGGAGCTTCCTAGAAGCCTAAGAAATGCTTTGCTCGAGACGGATTTCGATTTAGATTTCCGCCGTGTTAATTTTGCCAATTACGGCTCCTCGCGCGCACGCTCAAGCACCCCGACGTGCACACCGGCGCGCACGTGGGCATCGTATGCTAAAAAATGAAGTTTGGAGTTTGGGTTTGAAAATTTTACGGGAACTTCCTAGAAGCCTAAGAAATGCTTTGCTCGAGACGGATTTCGATTTGGAGGTCCCCCGAGTTAATTTTGCCCATTACGACTCCTCGCCCGCACGCTCGTGCACCCCGACGTGCACGTGGGCATCGTATGCTAAAAAATGAAGTTTGGAGTTTGGGTTTGAAAATTTTATGGGAGCTTCCTAGAAGACTAAGAAGTGCTTTGCTCGAGACGGATTTCGATTTGGAGGTCCCCCGGGTTAATTTTACCCATTATGACTCCTCGCCCGCACGCTCGTGCACCCCGACGTGCACGTGGGCATGGTATGCTAAAATTGAAGTTTGGAGTTTGGGTTTGAAAATTTTATGGGAGCTTCCTAGAAGCCTAAGAAATGCTTTGCTCGAGACGGATTTCGATTTGGAGGTCCCCCGAGTTAAGTTTGCCCTTTATGACTCCTCGCCCGCATGCTCGTGCACACCGGCGTGCACGTGGGCATCGTATGCTAAAAAATGAAGTTTGGAGTTTGGGTTCAGAAATCTTATGGGAGCTTCCTAGAAGCCTAAGAAATGCTTTGCTCGAGACGGATTTCGATTTAGATTTCCGCCGTGTTAATTTTGCCAATTACGGCTCCTCGCGCGCACGCTCAAGCACCCCGACGTGCACACCGGCGCGCACGTGGGCATCGTATGCTAAAAAATGAAGTTTGGAGTTTGGGTTTGAAAATTTTACGGGAACTTCCTAGAAGCCTAAGAAATGCTTTGCTCGAGACGGATTTCGATTTGGAGGTCCCCCGAGTTAATTTTGCCCATTACGACTCCTCGCCCGCACGCTCGTGCACCCCGACGTGCACGTGGGCATCGTATGCTAAAAAATGAAGTTTGGAGTTTGGGTTCGGAAATTTTATGGGAGCTTCCTAGAAGACTAAGAAGTGCTTTGCTCGAGACGGATTTCGATTTGGAGGTCCCCCGGGTTAATTTTACCCATTATGACTCCTCGCCCGCACGCTCGTGCACCCCGACGTGCACGTGGGCATGGTATGCTAAAATTGAAGTTTGGAGTTTGGGTTTGAAAATTTTATGGGAGCTTCCTAGAAGCCTAAGAAATGCTTTGCTCGAGACGGATTTCGATTTGGAGGTCCCCCGAGTTAAGTTTGCCCTTTATGACTCCTCGCCCGCATGCTCGTGCACACCGGCGTGCACGTGGGCATCGTATGCTAAAAAATGAAGTTTGGAGTTTGGGTTCAGAAATCTTATGGGAGCTTCCTAGAAGCCTAAGAAATGCTTTGCTCGAGACGGATTTCGATTTATATTTCCGCCGTGTTAATTTTGCCAATTACGGCTCCTCGCGCGCACGCTCAAGCACCCCGACGTGCACACCGGCGCGCACGTGGGCATCGTATGCTAAAAAATGAAGTTTGGAGTTTGGGTTTGAAAATTTTACGGGAACTTCCTAGAAGCCTAAGAAATGCTTTGCTCGAGACGGATTTCGATTTGGAGGTCCCCCGAGTTAATTTTGCCCATTACGACTCCTCGCCCGCACGCTCGTGCACCCCGGCGTGCACGTGGGCATCGTATGCTAAAAAATGAAGTTTGGAGTTTGGGTTCGGAAATTTTATGGGAGCTTCCTAGAAGACTAAGAAATGCTTTGCTCGAGACGGATTTTGATTTGGAGATCCCACGCGTTAGTTTTTGCCCATTATGACTCCTCGCCCGCACGCTCAAGCACCCCGGCGTGCACGTGGGCATCGTATGCTAAAAAATGAAGTTTGGAGTTTGGGTTCGGAAATTTTATGGGAGCTTCCTAGAAGCCTAAGAAGTGTTTTGCTCGAGACGGATTTCGATTTGGAGGTCCCCCGAGTTAGTTTTGCCCATTATGACTCCTCCCCCGCACGCTCAAGCACCCCCGCGTGCACGGGGGCATTGTATGCTAAAAAATGAAGTTTGGAGTTTGGGTTTGGAAATTTTATGGGAGCTTCCTAGAAGCCTAAGAAGTGCTTTGCTCGAGACGGATTTCGATTTGGAGGTCCCCCGAGTTAATTTTGCCCATTATGACTCCTCGCCCGCACGCTTAAGCACCCCCGCGTGCACGTGGGCATTGTGTGCTAAAAAATGAAGTTTGGAGTTTGGGTTTGTAAATTTGATGGGAGCTTCCTAGAAGCCTAAGAAGTGCTTTGCTCGAGACGGATTTCGATTTGAAGGTCCCCCGTGTTAATTTTGCCCATTACGGCTCCTCGCCCGCACGCTCAAGCACCCCGGCGTGCACGTGGGCATTGTATGCTAAAAAAT
>NW_026775693.1:650000-652500 GCF_030987335.1 Cornus florida | reverse complement strand
ACTCCTCGCCCGCACGCTCGTGCACCCCGACGTGCACGTGGGCATCGTATGCTAAAAAATGAAGTTTGGAGTTTGGGTTTGAAAATTTTATGGGAGCTTCCTAGAAGACTAAGAAGTGCTTTGCTCGAGACGGATTTCGATTTGGAGGTCCCCCGGGTTAATTTTACCCATTATGACTCCTCGCCCGCACGCTCGTGCACCCCGACGTGCACGTGGGCATGGTATGCTAAAATTGAAGTTTGGAGTTTGGGTTTGAAAATTTTATGGGAGCTTCCTAGAAGCCTAAGAAATGCTTTGCTCGAGACGGATTTCGATTTGGAGGTCCCCCGAGTTAAGTTTGCCCTTTATGACTCCTCGCCCGCATGCTCGTGCACACCGGCGTGCACGTGGGCATCGTATGCTAAAAAATGAAGTTTGGAGTTTGGGTTCAGAAATCTTATGGGAGCTTCCTAGAAGCCTAAGAAATGCTTTGCTCGAGACGGATTTCGATTTAGATTTCCGCCGTGTTAATTTTGCCAATTACGGCTCCTCGCGCGCACGCTCAAGCACCCCGACGTGCACACCGGCGCGCACGTGGGCATCGTATGCTAAAAAATGAAGTTTGGAGTTTGGGTTTGAAAATTTTACGGGAACTTCCTAGAAGCCTAAGAAATGCTTTGCTCGAGACGGATTTCGATTTGGAGGTCCCCCGAGTTAATTTTGCCCATTACGACTCCTCGCCCGCACGCTCGTGCACCCCGACGTGCACGTGGGCATCGTATGCTAAAAAATGAAGTTTGGAGTTTGGGTTCGGAAATTTTATGGGAGCTTCCTAGAAGACTAAGAAGTGCTTTGCTCGAGACGGATTTCGATTTGGAGGTCCCCCGGGTTAATTTTACCCATTATGACTCCTCGCCCGCACGCTCGTGCACCCCGACGTGCACGTGGGCATGGTATGCTAAAATTGAAGTTTGGAGTTTGGGTTTGAAAATTTTATGGGAGCTTCCTAGAAGCCTAAGAAATGCTTTGCTCGAGACGGATTTCGATTTGGAGGTCCCCCGAGTTAAGTTTGCCCTTTATGACTCCTCGCCCGCATGCTCGTGCACACCGGCGTGCACGTGGGCATCGTATGCTAAAAAATGAAGTTTGGAGTTTGGGTTCAGAAATCTTATGGGAGCTTCCTAGAAGCCTAAGAAATGCTTTGCTCGAGACGGATTTCGATTTATATTTCCGCCGTGTTAATTTTGCCAATTACGGCTCCTCGCGCGCACGCTCAAGCACCCCGACGTGCACACCGGCGCGCACGTGGGCATCGTATGCTAAAAAATGAAGTTTGGAGTTTGGGTTTGAAAATTTTACGGGAACTTCCTAGAAGCCTAAGAAATGCTTTGCTCGAGACGGATTTCGATTTGGAGGTCCCCCGAGTTAATTTTGCCCATTACGACTCCTCGCCCGCACGCTCGTGCACCCCGGCGTGCACGTGGGCATCGTATGCTAAAAAATGAAGTTTGGAGTTTGGGTTCGGAAATTTTATGGGAGCTTCCTAGAAGACTAAGAAATGCTTTGCTCGAGACGGATTTTGATTTGGAGATCCCACGCGTTAGTTTTTGCCCATTATGACTCCTCGCCCGCACGCTCAAGCACCCCGGCGTGCACGTGGGCATCGTATGCTAAAAAATGAAGTTTGGAGTTTGGGTTCGGAAATTTTATGGGAGCTTCCTAGAAGCCTAAGAAGTGTTTTGCTCGAGACGGATTTCGATTTGGAGGTCCGTCGAGTTAGTTTTGCCCATTATGACTCCTCCCCCGCACGCTCAAGCACCCCCGCGTGCACGGGGGCATTGTATGCTAAAAAATGAAGTTTGGAGTTTGGGTTTGGAAATTTTATGGGAGCTTCCTAGAAGCCTAAGAAGTGCTTTGCTCGAGACGGATTTCGATTTGGAGGTCCCCCGAGTTAATTTTGCCCATTATGACTCCTCGCCCGCACGCTTAAGCACCCCCGCGTGCACGTGGGCATTGTGTGCTAAAAAATGAAGTTTGGAGTTTGGGTTTGTAAATTTGATGGGAGCTTCCTAGAAGCCTAAGAAGTGCTTTGCTCGAGACGGATTTCGATTTGAAGGTCCCCCGTGTTAATTTTGCCCATTACGGCTCCTCGCCCGCACGCTCAAGCACCCCGGCGTGCACGTGGGCATTGTATGCTAAAAAATAAAGTTTGGAGTTTGGGTTTGGAAGTTTTATGGGAGCTTCCTAGAAGCTTAAGAAGTGTTTTGCTCGAGACGGATTTCGATTTGGAGGTCCCCCGAGCCAATGTTGCCCATTATGGCTCCTCTCCCGCATGCTCAAGCACCCCTGCGTGCACGTGGGCATTGTATGCTAAAAAATAAAGTTTGGAGTTTGGGTTTGGAAGTTTTATGGGAGCTTTCTAGAAGCTTAAGAAGTGTTTTGCTCGAGACGGATTTCGATTTGGAGGTCCCCCGAGTCAATGTTGCCCATTATGGCTCCTCGCCCGCACGCTCAAGCACCC
>NW_026775693.1:637500-640000 GCF_030987335.1 Cornus florida | reverse complement strand
GTCCCCCGAGTTAAGTTTGCCCTTTATGACTCCTCGCCCGCATGCTCGTGCACACCGGCGTGCACGTGGGCATCGTATGCTAAAAAATGAAGTTTGGAGTTTGGGTTCAGAAATCTTATGGGAGCTTCCTAGAAGCCTAAGAAATGCTTTGCTCGAGACGGATTTCGATTTAGATTTCCGCCGTGTTAATTTTGCCAATTACGGCTCCTCGCGCGCACGCTCAAGCACCCCGACGTGCACACCGGCGCGCACGTGGGCATCGTATGCTAAAAAATGAAGTTTGGAGTTTGGGTTTGAAAATTTTACGGGAACTTCCTAGAAGCCTAAGAAATGCTTTGCTCGAGACGGATTTCGATTTGGAGGTCCCCCGAGTTAATTTTGCCCATTACGACTCCTCGCCCGCACGCTCGTGCACCCCGACGTGCACGTGGGCATCGTATGCTAAAAAATGAAGTTTGGAGTTTGGGTTCGGAAATTTTATGGGAGCTTCCTAGAAGACTAAGAAGTGCTTTGCTCGAGACGGATTTCGATTTGGAGGTCCCCCGGGTTAATTTTACCCATTATGACTCCTCGCCCGCACGCTCGTGCACCCCGACGTGCACGTGGGCATAGTATGCTAAAATTGAAGTTTGGAGTTTGGGTTTGAAAATTTTATGGGAGCTTCCTAGAAGCCTAAGAAATGCTTTGCTCGAGACGGATTTCGATTTGGAGGTCCCCCGAGTTAAGTTTGCCCTTTATGACTCCTCGCCCGCATGCTCGTGCACACCGGCGTGCACGTGGGCATCGTATGCTAAAAAATGAAGTTTGGAGTTTGGGTTCAGAAATCTTATGGGAGCTTCCTAGAAGCCTAAGAAATGCTTTGCTCGAGACGGATTTCGATTTATATTTCCGCCGTGTTAATTTTGCCAATTACGGCTCCTCGCGCGCACGCTCAAGCACCCCGACGTGCACACCGGCGCGCACGTGGGCATCGTATGCTAAAAAATGAAGTTTGGAGTTTGGGTTTGAAAATTTTACGGGAACTTCCTAGAAGCCTAAGAAATGCTTTGCTCGAGACGGATTTCGATTTGGAGGTCCCCCGAGTTAATTTTGCCCATTACGACTCCTCGCCCGCACGCTCGTGCACCCCGGCGTGCACGTGGGCATCGTATGCTAAAAAATGAAGTTTGGAGTTTGGGTTCGGAAATTTTATGGGAGCTTCCTAGAAGACTAAGAAATGCTTTGCTCGAGACGGATTTTGATTTGGAGATCCCACGCGTTAGTTTTTGCCCATTATGACTCCTCGCCCGCACGCTCAAGCACCCCGGCGTGCACGTGGGCATCGTATGCTAAAAAATGAAGTTTGGAGTTTGGGTTCGGAAATTTTATGGGAGCTTCCTAGAAGCCTAAGAAGTGTTTTGCTCGAGACGGATTTCGATTTGGAGGTCCCCCGAGTTAGTTTTGCCCATTATGACTCCTCCCCCGCACGCTCAAGCACCCCCGCGTGCACGGGGGCATTGTATGCTAAAAAATGAAGTTTGGAGTTTGGGTTTGGAAATTTTATGGGAGCTTCCTAGAAGCCTAAGAAGTGCTTTGCTCGAGACGGATTTCGATTTGGAGGTCCCCCGAGTTAATTTTGCCCATTATGACTCCTCGCCCGCACGCTTAAGCACCCCCGCGTGCACGTGGGCATTGTGTGCTAAAAAATGAAGTTTGGAGTTTGGGTTTGTAAATTTGATGGGAGCTTCCTAGAAGCCTAAGAAGTGCTTTGCTCGAGACGGATTTCGATTTGAAGGTCCCCCGTGTTAATTTTGCCCATTACGGCTCCTCGCCCGCACGCTCAAGCACCCCGGCGTGCACGTGGGCATTGTATGCTAAAAAATAAAGTTTGGAGTTTGGGTTTGGAAGTTTTATGGGAGCTTCCTAGAAGCTTAAGAAGTGTTTTGCTCGAGACGGATTTCGATTTGGAGGTCCCCCGAGCCAATGTTGCCCATTATGGCTCCTCTCCCGCATGCTCAAGCACCCCTGCGTGCACGTGGGCATTGTATGCTAAAAAATAAAGTTTGGAGTTTGGGTTTGGAAGTTTTATGGGAGCTTTCTAGAAGCTTAAGAAGTGTTTTGCTCGAGACGGATTTCGATTTGGAGGTCCCCCGAGTCAATGTTGCCCATTATGGCTCCTCGCCCGCACGCTCAAGCACCCCGGCGTGCACGTGGGCATTGTATGCTAAAAAATAAAGTTTGGAGTTTGGGTTTGGAAGTTTTATGGGAGCTTCCTAGAAGCTTAAGAAGTGTTTTGCTCGAGACGGATTTCGATTTGGAGGTCCCCCGAGTCAATGTTGCCCATTATGGCTCCTCTCCCGCATGCTCAAGCACCCCTGCGTGCACACCGGCGTGCACGTGGGCATTGTAGGCTAAAAAATGAAGTTTGGAGTTTGGGTTTGGAAATTTTATGGGAGCTTCCTTGAAGCCTAAGAAGTGTTTTGCTCGAAACGGAATTCGATTTGGAGGTCCCCCGAGTCAA
>NW_026775693.1:625000-627500 GCF_030987335.1 Cornus florida | reverse complement strand
AGCCTAAGAAATGCTTTGCTCGAGACGGATTTCGATTTGGAGGTCCCCCGAGTTAATTTTGCCCATTACGACTCCTCGCCCGCACGCTCGTGCACCCCGACGTGCACGTGGGCATCGTATGCTAAAAAATGAAGTTTGGAGTTTGGGTTCGGAAATTTTATGGGAGCTTCCTAGAAGACTAAGAAGTGCTTTGCTCGAGACGGATTTCGATTTGGAGGTCCCCCGGGTTAATTTTACCCATTATGACTCCTCGCCCGCACGCTCGTGCACCCCGACGTGCACGTGGGCATGGTATGCTAAAATTGAAGTTTGGAGTTTGGGTTTGAAAATTTTATGGGAGCTTCCTAGAAGCCTAAGAAATGCTTTGCTCGAGACGGATTTCGATTTGGAGGTCCCCCGAGTTAAGTTTGCCCTTTATGACTCCTCGCCCGCATGCTCGTGCACACCGGCGTGCACGTGGGCATCGTATGCTAAAAAATGAAGTTTGGAGTTTGGGTTCAGAAATCTTATGGGAGCTTCCTAGAAGCCTAAGAAATGCTTTGCTCGAGACGGATTTCGATTTATATTTCCGCCGTGTTAATTTTGCCAATTACGGCTCCTCGCGCGCACGCTCAAGCACCCCGACGTGCACACCGGCGCGCACGTGGGCATCGTATGCTAAAAAATGAAGTTTGGAGTTTGGGTTTGAAAATTTTACGGGAACTTCCTAGAAGCCTAAGAAATGCTTTGCTCGAGACGGATTTCGATTTGGAGGTCCCCCGAGTTAATTTTGCCCATTACGACTCCTCGCCCGCACGCTCGTGCACCCCGGCGTGCACGTGGGCATCGTATGCTAAAAAATGAAGTTTGGAGTTTGGGTTCGGAAATTTTATGGGAGCTTCCTAGAAGACTAAGAAATGCTTTGCTCGAGACGGATTTTGATTTGGAGATCCCACGCGTTAGTTTTTGCCCATTATGACTCCTCGCCCGCACGCTCAAGCACCCCGGCGTGCACGTGGGCATCGTATGCTAAAAAATGAAGTTTGGAGTTTGGGTTCGGAAATTTTATGGGAGCTTCCTAGAAGCCTAAGAAGTGTTTTGCTCGAGACGGATTTCGATTTGGAGGTCCCCCGAGTTAGTTTTCCCCATTATGACTCCTCCCCCGCACGCTCAAGCACCCCCGCGTGCACGGGGGCATTGTATGCTAAAAAATGAAGTTTGGAGTTTGGGTTTGGAAATTTTATGGGAGCTTCCTAGAAGCCTAAGAAGTGCTTTGCTCGAGACGGATTTCGATTTGGAGGTCCCCCGAGTTAATTTTGCCCATTATGACTCCTCGCCCGCACGCTTAAGCACCCCCGCGTGCACGTGGGCATTGTGTGCTAAAAAATGAAGTTTGGAGTTTGGGTTTGTAAATTTGATGGGAGCTTCCTAGAAGCCTAAGAAGTGCTTTGCTCGAGACGGATTTCGATTTGAAGGTCCCCCGTGTTAATTTTGCCCATTACGGCTCCTCGCCCGCACGCTCAAGCACCCCGGCGTGCACGTGGGCATTGTATGCTAAAAAATAAAGTTTGGAGTTTGGGTTTGGAAGTTTTATGGGAGCTTCCTAGAAGCTTAAGAAGTGTTTTGCTCGAGACGGATTTCGATTTGGAGGTCCCCCGAGCCAATGTTGCCCATTATGGCTCCTCTCCCGCATGCTCAAGCACCCCTGCGTGCACGTGGGCATTGTATGCTAAAAAATAAAGTTTGGAGTTTGGGTTTGGAAGTTTTATGGGAGCTTTCTAGAAGCTTAAGAAGTGTTTTGCTCGAGACGGATTTCGATTTGGAGGTCCCCCGAGTCAATGTTGCCCATTATGGCTCCTCGCCCGCACGCTCAAGCACCCCGGCGTGCACGTGGGCATTGTATGCTAAAAAATAAAGTTTGGAGTTTGGGTTTGGAAGTTTTATGGGAGCTTCCTAGAAGCTTAAGAAGTGTTTTGCTCGAGACGGATTTCGATTTGGAGGTCCCCCGAGTCAATGTTGCCCATTATGGCTCCTCTCCCGCATGCTCAAGCACCCCTGCGTGCACACCGGCGTGCACGTGGGCATTGTAGGCTAAAAAATGAAGTTTGGAGTTTGGGTTTGGAAATTTTATGGGAGCTTCCTTGAAGCCTAAGAAGTGTTTTGCTCGAAACGGAATTCGATTTGGAGGTCCCCCGAGTCAATTTTGCCCATTACGACTCCTCGCTCGCATGCAATATCTACTCCTGTCAGAGCTGTGGTTTTACTTAAGACTACTATAGGGGGGGGGGGAGTTCTCAGCACCAAGAGCTGCAAGTAAGGCCATTGCTTGCTTTGCAGTCTCGATTGCTCTACTAGTGAATAGTAGATGTCTTGGTTAGCTTGGAACGAAAAAAAAAATTTTTTGGGGAAAAAAAAAAAAAAAAAGTTTTTGTGAAAAAAAAATTTTCGAAAAAAAAAAAAAAAAAAAAAAATTTTTTGGATGCCTCGGTCTTCTATTTGTTTTGCTTGGGTAGATTAGGAA
>NW_026775693.1:612500-615000 GCF_030987335.1 Cornus florida | reverse complement strand
GTTTGAAAATTTTATGGGAGCTTCCTAGAAGCCTAAGAAATGCTTTGCTCGAGACGGATTTCGATTTGGAGGTCCCCCGAGTTAAGTTTGCCCTTTATGACTCCTCGCCCGCATGCTCGTGCACACCGGCGTGCACGTGGGCATCGTATGCTAAAAAATGAAGTTTGGAGTTTGGGTTCAGAAATCTTATGGGAGCTTCCTAGAAGCCTAAGAAATGCTTTGCTCGAGACGGATTTCGATTTATATTTCCGCCGTGTTAATTTTGCCAATTACGGCTCCTCGCGCGCACGCTCAAGCACCCCGACGTGCACACCGGCGCGCACGTGGGCATCGTATGCTAAAAAATGAAGTTTGGAGTTTGGGTTTGAAAATTTTACGGGAACTTCCTAGAAGCCTAAGAAATGCTTTGCTCGAGACGGATTTCGATTTGGAGGTCCCCCGAGTTAATTTTGCCCATTACGACTCCTCGCCCGCACGCTCGTGCACCCCGGCGTGCACGTGGGCATCGTATGCTAAAAAATGAAGTTTGGAGTTTGGGTTCGGAAATTTTATGGGAGCTTCCTAGAAGACTAAGAAATGCTTTGCTCGAGACGGATTTTGATTTGGAGATCCCACGCGTTAGTTTTTGCCCATTATGACTCCTCGCCCGCACGCTCAAGCACCCCGGCGTGCACGTGGGCATCGTATGCTAAAAAATGAAGTTTGGAGTTTGGGTTCGGAAATTTTATGGGAGCTTCCTAGAAGCCTAAGAAGTGTTTTGCTCGAGACGGATTTCGATTTGGAGGTCCCCCGAGTTAGTTTTCCCCATTATGACTCCTCCCCCGCACGCTCAAGCACCCCCGCGTGCACGGGGGCATTGTATGCTAAAAAATGAAGTTTGGAGTTTGGGTTTGGAAATTTTATGGGAGCTTCCTAGAAGCCTAAGAAGTGCTTTGCTCGAGACGGATTTCGATTTGGAGGTCCCCCGAGTTAATTTTGCCCATTATGACTCCTCGCCCGCACGCTTAAGCACCCCCGCGTGCACGTGGGCATTGTGTGCTAAAAAATGAAGTTTGGAGTTTGGGTTTGTAAATTTGATGGGAGCTTCCTAGAAGCCTAAGAAGTGCTTTGCTCGAGACGGATTTCGATTTGAAGGTCCCCCGTGTTAATTTTGCCCATTACGGCTCCTCGCCCGCACGCTCAAGCACCCCGGCGTGCACGTGGGCATTGTATGCTAAAAAATAAAGTTTGGAGTTTGGGTTTGGAAGTTTTATGGGAGCTTCCTAGAAGCTTAAGAAGTGTTTTGCTCGAGACGGATTTCGATTTGGAGGTCCCCCGAGCCAATGTTGCCCATTATGGCTCCTCTCCCGCATGCTCAAGCACCCCTGCGTGCACGTGGGCATTGTATGCTAAAAAATAAAGTTTGGAGTTTGGGTTTGGAAGTTTTATGGGAGCTTTCTAGAAGCTTAAGAAGTGTTTTGCTCGAGACGGATTTCGATTTGGAGGTCCCCCGAGTCAATGTTGCCCATTATGGCTCCTCGCCCGCACGCTCAAGCACCCCGGCGTGCACGTGGGCATTGTATGCTAAAAAATAAAGTTTGGAGTTTGGGTTTGGAAGTTTTATGGGAGCTTCCTAGAAGCTTAAGAAGTGTTTTGCTCGAGACGGATTTCGATTTGGAGGTCCCCCGAGTCAATGTTGCCCATTATGGCTCCTCTCCCGCATGCTCAAGCACCCCTGCGTGCACACCGGCGTGCACGTGGGCATTGTAGGCTAAAAAATGAAGTTTGGAGTTTGGGTTTGGAAATTTTATGGGAGCTTCCTTGAAGCCTAAGAAGTGTTTTGCTCGAAACGGAATTCGATTTGGAGGTCCCCCGAGTCAATTTTGCCCATTACGACTCCTCGCTCGCATGCAATATCTACTCCTGTCAGAGCTGTGGTTTTACTTAAGACTACTATAGGGGGGGGGGAGTTCTCAGCACCAAGAGCTGCAAGTAAGGCCATTGCTTGCTTTGCAGTCTCGATTGCTCTACTAGTGAATAGTAGATGTCTTGGTTAGCTTGGAACGAAAAAAAAAATTTTTTGGGGAAAAAAAAAAAAAAAAAGTTTTTGTGAAAAAAAATTTTTCGAAAAAAAAAAAAAAAAAAAAAAATTTTTTGGATGCCTCGGTCTTCTATTTGTTTTGCTTGGGTAGATTAGGAAAAAAAAAAAAAAAAATTTTTTTGTTGGATGCCTCGGTCTTCATATTCTTTCTCGGCTATTTCGAAAAAAAAAAAAAAAAATTCCGGGAAAGAGAAAAAAAAAATTATTTTTTGTTGGTTGCCTCGGTCTTCATGTTCTTTCTCTGGTATATGGGAAAGAAAAAAAAAAAAAAAAAATTTTGGATGCCTCGGTCTTCTTGTTCTCGGTTGGATTTATCGAAAAAAAAAAAAAAAAAAAAAAAAAAAAAAAAAAATTTTGATGCCTCGGTCTTCTTGTTCTTGCTTTGGTATATCGGAGAAAAAAAAAAAAAATTTTTTTGGA
>NW_026775693.1:577500-580000 GCF_030987335.1 Cornus florida | reverse complement strand
ATTTCGATTTGGAGGTCCCCCGGGTTAATTTTACCCATTATGACTCCTCGCCCGCACGCTCGTGCACCCCGACGTGCACGTGGGCATGGTATGCTAAAATTGAAGTTTGGAGTTTGGGTTTGAAAATTTTATGGGAGCTTCCTAGAAGCCTAAGAAATGCTTTGCTCGAGACGGATTTCGATTTGGAGGTCCCCCGAGTTAAGTTTGCCCTTTATGACTCCTCGCCCGCATGCTCGTGCACACCGGCGTGCACGTGGGCATCGTATGCTAAAAAATGAAGTTTGGAGTTTGGGTTCAGAAATCTTATGGGAGCTTCCTAGAAGCCTAAGAAATGCTTTGCTCGAGACGGATTTCGATTTAGATTTCCGCCGTGTTAATTTTGCCAATTACGGCTCCTCGCGCGCACGCTCAAGCACCCCGACGTGCACACCGGCGCGCACGTGGGCATCGTATGCTAAAAAATGAAGTTTGGAGTTTGGGTTTGAAAATTTTACGGGAACTTCCTAGAAGCCTAAGAAATGCTTTGCTCGAGACGGATTTCGATTTGGAGGTCCCCCGAGTTAATTTTGCCCATTACGACTCCTCGCCCGCACGCTCGTGCACCCCGACGTGCACGTGGGCATCGTATGCTAAAAAATGAAGTTTGGAGTTTGGGTTTGAAAATTTTATGGGAGCTTCCTAGAAGACTAAGAAGTGCTTTGCTCGAGACGGATTTCGATTTGGAGGTCCCCCGGGTTAATTTTACCCATTATGACTCCTCGCCCGCACGCTCGTGCACCCCGACGTGCACGTGGGCATGGTATGCTAAAATTGAAGTTTGGAGTTTGGGTTTGAAAATTTTATGGGAGCTTCCTAGAAGCCTAAGAAATGCTTTGCTCGAGACGGATTTCGATTTGGAGGTCCCCCGAGTTAAGTTTGCCCTTTATGACTCCTCGCCCGCATGCTCGTGCACACCGGCGTGCACGTGGGCATCGTATGCTAAAAAATGAAGTTTGGAGTTTGGGTTCAGAAATCTTATGGGAGCTTCCTAGAAGCCTAAGAAATGCTTTGCTCGAGACGGATTTCGATTTAGATTTCCGCCGTGTTAATTTTGCCAATTACGGCTCCTCGCGCGCACGCTCAAGCACCCCGACGTGCACACCGGCGCGCACGTGGGCATCGTATGCTAAAAAATGAAGTTTGGAGTTTGGGTTTGAAAATTTTACGGGAACTTCCTAGAAGCCTAAGAAATGCTTTGCTCGAGACGGATTTCGATTTGGAGGTCCCCCGAGTTAATTTTGCCCATTACGACTCCTCGCCCGCACGCTCGTGCACCCCGACGTGCACGTGGGCATCGTATGCTAAAAAATGAAGTTTGGAGTTTGGGTTCGGAAATTTTATGGGAGCTTCCTAGAAGACTAAGAAGTGCTTTGCTCGAGACGGATTTCGATTTGGAGGTCCCCCGGGTTAATTTTACCCATTATGACTCCTCGCCCGCACGCTCGTGCACCCCGACGTGCACGTGGGCATGGTATGCTAAAATTGAAGTTTGGAGTTTGGGTTTGAAAATTTTATGGGAGCTTCCTAGAAGCCTAAGAAATGCTTTGCTCGAGACGGATTTCGATTTGGAGGTCCCCCGAGTTAAGTTTGCCCTTTATGACTCCTCGCCCGCATGCTCGTGCACACCGGCGTGCACGTGGGCATCGTATGCTAAAAAATGAAGTTTGGAGTTTGGGTTCAGAAATCTTATGGGAGCTTCCTAGAAGCCTAAGAAATGCTTTGCTCGAGACGGATTTCGATTTATATTTCCGCCGTGTTAATTTTGCCAATTACGGCTCCTCGCGCGCACGCTCAAGCACCCCGACGTGCACACCGGCGCGCACGTGGGCATCGTATGCTAAAAAATGAAGTTTGGAGTTTGGGTTTGAAAATTTTACGGGAACTTCCTAGAAGCCTAAGAAATGCTTTGCTCGAGACGGATTTCGATTTGGAGGTCCCCCGAGTTAATTTTGCCCATTACGACTCCTCGCCCGCACGCTCGTGCACCCCGGCGTGCACGTGGGCATCGTATGCTAAAAAATGAAGTTTGGAGTTTGGGTTCGGAAATTTTATGGGAGCTTCCTAGAAGACTAAGAAATGCTTTGCTCGAGACGGATTTTGATTTGGAGATCCCACGCGTTAGTTTTTGCCCATTATGACTCCTCGCCCGCACGCTCAAGCACCCCGGCGTGCACGTGGGCATCGTATGCTAAAAAATGAAGTTTGGAGTTTGGGTTCGGAAATTTTATGGGAGCTTCCTAGAAGCCTAAGAAGTGTTTTGCTCGAGACGGATTTCGATTTGGAGGTCCCCCGAGTTAGTTTTGCCCATTATGACTCCTCCCCCGCACGCTCAAGCACCCCCGCGTGCACGGGGGCATTGTATGCTAAAAAATGAAGTTTGGAGTTTGGGTTTGGAAATTTTATGGGAGCTTCCTAGAAGCCTAAGAAGTGCTTTGCTCGAGACGGATTTCGATTTGGAGGT
>NW_026775693.1:565000-567500 GCF_030987335.1 Cornus florida | reverse complement strand
AGAAGCCTAAGAAATGCTTTGCTCGAGACGGATTTCGATTTAGATTTCCGCCGTGTTAATTTTGCCAATTACGGCTCCTCGCGCGCACGCTCAAGCACCCCGACGTGCACACCGGCGCGCACGTGGGCATCGTATGCTAAAAAATGAAGTTTGGAGTTTGGGTTTGAAAATTTTACGGGAACTTCCTAGAAGCCTAAGAAATGCTTTGCTCGAGACGGATTTCGATTTGGAGGTCCCCCGAGTTAATTTTGCCCATTACGACTCCTCGCCCGCACGCTCGTGCACCCCGACGTGCACGTGGGCATCGTATGCTAAAAAATGAAGTTTGGAGTTTGGGTTTGAAAATTTTATGGGAGCTTCCTAGAAGACTAAGAAGTGCTTTGCTCGAGACGGATTTCGATTTGGAGGTCCCCCGGGTTAATTTTACCCATTATGACTCCTCGCCCGCACGCTCGTGCACCCCGACGTGCACGTGGGCATGGTATGCTAAAATTGAAGTTTGGAGTTTGGGTTTGAAAATTTTATGGGAGCTTCCTAGAAGCCTAAGAAATGCTTTGCTCGAGACGGATTTCGATTTGGAGGTCCCCCGAGTTAAGTTTGCCCTTTATGACTCCTCGCCCGCATGCTCGTGCACACCGGCGTGCACGTGGGCATCGTATGCTAAAAAATGAAGTTTGGAGTTTGGGTTCAGAAATCTTATGGGAGCTTCCTAGAAGCCTAAGAAATGCTTTGCTCGAGACGGATTTCGATTTAGATTTCCGCCGTGTTAATTTTGCCAATTACGGCTCCTCGCGCGCACGCTCAAGCACCCCGACGTGCACACCGGCGCGCACGTGGGCATCGTATGCTAAAAAATGAAGTTTGGAGTTTGGGTTTGAAAATTTTACGGGAACTTCCTAGAAGCCTAAGAAATGCTTTGCTCGAGACGGATTTCGATTTGGAGGTCCCCCGAGTTAATTTTGCCCATTACGACTCCTCGCCCGCACGCTCGTGCACCCCGACGTGCACGTGGGCATCGTATGCTAAAAAATGAAGTTTGGAGTTTGGGTTCGGAAATTTTATGGGAGCTTCCTAGAAGACTAAGAAGTGCTTTGCTCGAGACGGATTTCGATTTGGAGGTCCCCCGGGTTAATTTTACCCATTATGACTCCTCGCCCGCACGCTCGTGCACCCCGACGTGCACGTGGGCATGGTATGCTAAAATTGAAGTTTGGAGTTTGGGTTTGAAAATTTTATGGGAGCTTCCTAGAAGCCTAAGAAATGCTTTGCTCGAGACGGATTTCGATTTGGAGGTCCCCCGAGTTAAGTTTGCCCTTTATGACTCCTCGCCCGCATGCTCGTGCACACCGGCGTGCACGTGGGCATCGTATGCTAAAAAATGAAGTTTGGAGTTTGGGTTCAGAAATCTTATGGGAGCTTCCTAGAAGCCTAAGAAATGCTTTGCTCGAGACGGATTTCGATTTATATTTCCGCCGTGTTAATTTTGCCAATTACGGCTCCTCGCGCGCACGCTCAAGCACCCCGACGTGCACACCGGCGCGCACGTGGGCATCGTATGCTAAAAAATGAAGTTTGGAGTTTGGGTTTGAAAATTTTACGGGAACTTCCTAGAAGCCTAAGAAATGCTTTGCTCGAGACGGATTTCGATTTGGAGGTCCCCCGAGTTAATTTTGCCCATTACGACTCCTCGCCCGCACGCTCGTGCACCCCGGCGTGCACGTGGGCATCGTATGCTAAAAAATGAAGTTTGGAGTTTGGGTTCGGAAATTTTATGGGAGCTTCCTAGAAGACTAAGAAATGCTTTGCTCGAGACGGATTTTGATTTGGAGATCCCACGCGTTAGTTTTTGCCCATTATGACTCCTCGCCCGCACGCTCAAGCACCCCGGCGTGCACGTGGGCATCGTATGCTAAAAAATGAAGTTTGGAGTTTGGGTTCGGAAATTTTATGGGAGCTTCCTAGAAGCCTAAGAAGTGTTTTGCTCGAGACGGATTTCGATTTGGAGGTCCCCCGAGTTAGTTTTGCCCATTATGACTCCTCCCCCGCACGCTCAAGCACCCCCGCGTGCACGGGGGCATTGTATGCTAAAAAATGAAGTTTGGAGTTTGGGTTTGGAAATTTTATGGGAGCTTCCTAGAAGCCTAAGAAGTGCTTTGCTCGAGACGGATTTCGATTTGGAGGTCCCCCGAGTTAATTTTGCCCATTATGACTCCTCGCCCGCACGCTTAAGCACCCCCGCGTGCACGTGGGCATTGTGTGCTAAAAAATGAAGTTTGGAGTTTGGGTTTGTAAATTTGATGGGAGCTTCCTAGAAGCCTAAGAAGTGCTTTGCTCGAGACGGATTTCGATTTGAAGGTCCCCCGTGTTAATTTTGCCCATTACGGCTCCTCGCCCGCACGCTCAAGCACCCCGGCGTGCACGTGGGCATTGTATGCTAAAAAATAAAGTTTGGAGTTTGGGTTTGGAAGTTTTATGGGAGCTTCCTAGAAGCTTAAGAAGT
>NW_026775693.1:552500-555000 GCF_030987335.1 Cornus florida | reverse complement strand
GTTTGAAAATTTTATGGGAGCTTCCTAGAAGCCTAAGAAATGCTTTGCTCGAGACGGATTTCGATTTGGAGGTCCCCCGAGTTAAGTTTGCCCTTTATGACTCCTCGCCCGCATGCTCGTGCACACCGGCGTGCACGTGGGCATCGTATGCTAAAAAATGAAGTTTGGAGTTTGGGTTCAGAAATCTTATGGGAGCTTCCTAGAAGCCTAAGAAATGCTTTGCTCGAGACGGATTTCGATTTAGATTTCCGCCGTGTTAATTTTGCCAATTACGGCTCCTCGCGCGCACGCTCAAGCACCCCGACGTGCACACCGGCGCGCACGTGGGCATCGTATGCTAAAAAATGAAGTTTGGAGTTTGGGTTTGAAAATTTTACGGGAACTTCCTAGAAGCCTAAGAAATGCTTTGCTCGAGACGGATTTCGATTTGGAGGTCCCCCGAGTTAATTTTGCCCATTACGACTCCTCGCCCGCACGCTCGTGCACCCCGACGTGCACGTGGGCATCGTATGCTAAAAAATGAAGTTTGGAGTTTGGGTTCGGAAATTTTATGGGAGCTTCCTAGAAGACTAAGAAGTGCTTTGCTCGAGACGGATTTCGATTTGGAGGTCCCCCGGGTTAATTTTACCCATTATGACTCCTCGCCCGCACGCTCGTGCACCCCGACGTGCACGTGGGCATGGTATGCTAAAATTGAAGTTTGGAGTTTGGGTTTGAAAATTTTATGGGAGCTTCCTAGAAGCCTAAGAAATGCTTTGCTCGAGACGGATTTCGATTTGGAGGTCCCCCGAGTTAAGTTTGCCCTTTATGACTCCTCGCCCGCATGCTCGTGCACACCGGCGTGCACGTGGGCATCGTATGCTAAAAAATGAAGTTTGGAGTTTGGGTTCAGAAATCTTATGGGAGCTTCCTAGAAGCCTAAGAAATGCTTTGCTCGAGACGGATTTCGATTTATATTTCCGCCGTGTTAATTTTGCCAATTACGGCTCCTCGCGCGCACGCTCAAGCACCCCGACGTGCACACCGGCGCGCACGTGGGCATCGTATGCTAAAAAATGAAGTTTGGAGTTTGGGTTTGAAAATTTTACGGGAACTTCCTAGAAGCCTAAGAAATGCTTTGCTCGAGACGGATTTCGATTTGGAGGTCCCCCGAGTTAATTTTGCCCATTACGACTCCTCGCCCGCACGCTCGTGCACCCCGGCGTGCACGTGGGCATCGTATGCTAAAAAATGAAGTTTGGAGTTTGGGTTCGGAAATTTTATGGGAGCTTCCTAGAAGACTAAGAAATGCTTTGCTCGAGACGGATTTTGATTTGGAGATCCCACGCGTTAGTTTTTGCCCATTATGACTCCTCGCCCGCACGCTCAAGCACCCCGGCGTGCACGTGGGCATCGTATGCTAAAAAATGAAGTTTGGAGTTTGGGTTCGGAAATTTTATGGGAGCTTCCTAGAAGCCTAAGAAGTGTTTTGCTCGAGACGGATTTCGATTTGGAGGTCCCCCGAGTTAGTTTTGCCCATTATGACTCCTCCCCCGCACGCTCAAGCACCCCCGCGTGCACGGGGGCATTGTATGCTAAAAAATGAAGTTTGGAGTTTGGGTTTGGAAATTTTATGGGAGCTTCCTAGAAGCCTAAGAAGTGCTTTGCTCGAGACGGATTTCGATTTGGAGGTCCCCCGAGTTAATTTTGCCCATTATGACTCCTCGCCCGCACGCTTAAGCACCCCCGCGTGCACGTGGGCATTGTGTGCTAAAAAATGAAGTTTGGAGTTTGGGTTTGTAAATTTGATGGGAGCTTCCTAGAAGCCTAAGAAGTGCTTTGCTCGAGACGGATTTCGATTTGAAGGTCCCCCGTGTTAATTTTGCCCATTACGGCTCCTCGCCCGCACGCTCAAGCACCCCGGCGTGCACGTGGGCATTGTATGCTAAAAAATAAAGTTTGGAGTTTGGGTTTGGAAGTTTTATGGGAGCTTCCTAGAAGCTTAAGAAGTGTTTTGCTCGAGACGGATTTCGATTTGGAGGTCCCCCGAGCCAATGTTGCCCATTATGGCTCCTCTCCCGCATGCTCAAGCACCCCTGCGTGCACGTGGGCATTGTATGCTAAAAAATAAAGTTTGGAGTTTGGGTTTGGAAGTTTTATGGGAGCTTTCTAGAAGCTTAAGAAGTGTTTTGCTCGAGACGGATTTCGATTTGGAGGTCCCCCGAGTCAATGTTGCCCATTATGGCTCCTCGCCCGCACGCTCAAGCACCCCGGCGTGCACGTGGGCATTGTATGCTAAAAAATAAAGTTTGGAGTTTGGGTTTGGAAGTTTTATGGGAGCTTCCTAGAAGCTTAAGAAGTGTTTTGCTCGAGACGGATTTCGATTTGGAGGTCCCCCGAGTCAATGTTGCCCATTATGGCTCCTCTCCCGCATGCTCAAGCACCCCTGCGTGCACACCGGCGTGCACGTGGGCATTGTAGGCTAAAAAATGAAGTTTGGAGTTTGGGTTTGGAAATTTTA
>NW_026775693.1:540000-542500 GCF_030987335.1 Cornus florida | reverse complement strand
GTGGGCATCGTATGCTAAAAAATGAAGTTTGGAGTTTGGGTTTGAAAATTTTACGGGAACTTCCTAGAAGCCTAAGAAATGCTTTGCTCGAGACGGATTTCGATTTGGAGGTCCCCCGAGTTAATTTTGCCCATTACGACTCCTCGCCCGCACGCTCGTGCACCCCGACGTGCACGTGGGCATCGTATGCTAAAAAATGAAGTTTGGAGTTTGGGTTCGGAAATTTTATGGGAGCTTCCTAGAAGACTAAGAAGTGCTTTGCTCGAGACGGATTTCGATTTGGAGGTCCCCCGGGTTAATTTTACCCATTATGACTCCTCGCCCGCACGCTCGTGCACCCCGACGTGCACGTGGGCATGGTATGCTAAAATTGAAGTTTGGAGTTTGGGTTTGAAAATTTTATGGGAGCTTCCTAGAAGCCTAAGAAATGCTTTGCTCGAGACGGATTTCGATTTGGAGGTCCCCCGAGTTAAGTTTGCCCTTTATGACTCCTCGCCCGCATGCTCGTGCACACCGGCGTGCACGTGGGCATCGTATGCTAAAAAATGAAGTTTGGAGTTTGGGTTCAGAAATCTTATGGGAGCTTCCTAGAAGCCTAAGAAATGCTTTGCTCGAGACGGATTTCGATTTATATTTCCGCCGTGTTAATTTTGCCAATTACGGCTCCTCGCGCGCACGCTCAAGCACCCCGACGTGCACACCGGCGCGCACGTGGGCATCGTATGCTAAAAAATGAAGTTTGGAGTTTGGGTTTGAAAATTTTACGGGAACTTCCTAGAAGCCTAAGAAATGCTTTGCTCGAGACGGATTTCGATTTGGAGGTCCCCCGAGTTAATTTTGCCCATTACGACTCCTCGCCCGCACGCTCGTGCACCCCGGCGTGCACGTGGGCATCGTATGCTAAAAAATGAAGTTTGGAGTTTGGGTTCGGAAATTTTATGGGAGCTTCCTAGAAGACTAAGAAATGCTTTGCTCGAGACGGATTTTGATTTGGAGATCCCACGCGTTAGTTTTTGCCCATTATGACTCCTCGCCCGCACGCTCAAGCACCCCGGCGTGCACGTGGGCATCGTATGCTAAAAAATGAAGTTTGGAGTTTGGGTTCGGAAATTTTATGGGAGCTTCCTAGAAGCCTAAGAAGTGTTTTGCTCGAGACGGATTTCGATTTGGAGGTCCCCCGAGTTAGTTTTGCCCATTATGACTCCTCCCCCGCACGCTCAAGCACCCCCGCGTGCACGGGGGCATTGTATGCTAAAAAATGAAGTTTGGAGTTTGGGTTTGGAAATTTTATGGGAGCTTCCTAGAAGCCTAAGAAGTGCTTTGCTCGAGACGGATTTCGATTTGGAGGTCCCCCGAGTTAATTTTGCCCATTATGACTCCTCGCCCGCACGCTTAAGCACCCCCGCGTGCACGTGGGCATTGTGTGCTAAAAAATGAAGTTTGGAGTTTGGGTTTGTAAATTTGATGGGAGCTTCCTAGAAGCCTAAGAAGTGCTTTGCTCGAGACGGATTTCGATTTGAAGGTCCCCCGTGTTAATTTTGCCCATTACGGCTCCTCGCCCGCACGCTCAAGCACCCCGGCGTGCACGTGGGCATTGTATGCTAAAAAATAAAGTTTGGAGTTTGGGTTTGGAAGTTTTATGGGAGCTTCCTAGAAGCTTAAGAAGTGTTTTGCTCGAGACGGATTTCGATTTGGAGGTCCCCCGAGCCAATGTTGCCCATTATGGCTCCTCTCCCGCATGCTCAAGCACCCCTGCGTGCACGTGGGCATTGTATGCTAAAAAATAAAGTTTGGAGTTTGGGTTTGGAAGTTTTATGGGAGCTTTCTAGAAGCTTAAGAAGTGTTTTGCTCGAGACGGATTTCGATTTGGAGGTCCCCCGAGTCAATGTTGCCCATTATGGCTCCTCGCCCGCACGCTCAAGCACCCCGGCGTGCACGTGGGCATTGTATGCTAAAAAATAAAGTTTGGAGTTTGGGTTTGGAAGTTTTATGGGAGCTTCCTAGAAGCTTAAGAAGTGTTTTGCTCGAGACGGATTTCGATTTGGAGGTCCCCCGAGTCAATGTTGCCCATTATGGCTCCTCTCCCGCATGCTCAAGCACCCCTGCGTGCACACCGGCGTGCACGTGGGCATTGTAGGCTAAAAAATGAAGTTTGGAGTTTGGGTTTGGAAATTTTATGGGAGCTTCCTTGAAGCCTAAGAAGTGTTTTGCTCGAAACGGAATTCGATTTGGAGGTCCCCCGAGTCAATTTTGCCCATTACGACTCCTCGCTCGCATGCAATATCTACTCCTGTCAGAGCTGTGGTTTTACTTAAGACTACTATAGGGGGGGGGAGTTCTCAGCACCAAGAGCTGCAAGTAAGGCCATTGCTTGCTTTGCAGTCTCGATTGCTCTACTAGTGAATAGTAGATGTCTTGGTTAGCTTGGAACGAAAAAAAAAATTTTTTGGGGAAAAAAAAAAAAAAAAAGTTTTTGTGAAAAAAAATTTTTCGAAAAAAA
>NW_026775693.1:527500-530000 GCF_030987335.1 Cornus florida | reverse complement strand
GCCCGCACGCTCGTGCACCCCGACGTGCACGTGGGCATGGTATGCTAAAATTGAAGTTTGGAGTTTGGGTTTGAAAATTTTATGGGAGCTTCCTAGAAGCCTAAGAAATGCTTTGCTCGAGACGGATTTCGATTTGGAGGTCCCCCGAGTTAAGTTTGCCCTTTATGACTCCTCGCCCGCATGCTCGTGCACACCGGCGTGCACGTGGGCATCGTATGCTAAAAAATGAAGTTTGGAGTTTGGGTTCAGAAATCTTATGGGAGCTTCCTAGAAGCCTAAGAAATGCTTTGCTCGAGACGGATTTCGATTTATATTTCCGCCGTGTTAATTTTGCCAATTACGGCTCCTCGCGCGCACGCTCAAGCACCCCGACGTGCACACCGGCGCGCACGTGGGCATCGTATGCTAAAAAATGAAGTTTGGAGTTTGGGTTTGAAAATTTTACGGGAACTTCCTAGAAGCCTAAGAAATGCTTTGCTCGAGACGGATTTCGATTTGGAGGTCCCCCGAGTTAATTTTGCCCATTACGACTCCTCGCCCGCACGCTCGTGCACCCCGGCGTGCACGTGGGCATCGTATGCTAAAAAATGAAGTTTGGAGTTTGGGTTCGGAAATTTTATGGGAGCTTCCTAGAAGACTAAGAAATGCTTTGCTCGAGACGGATTTTGATTTGGAGATCCCACGCGTTAGTTTTTGCCCATTATGACTCCTCGCCCGCACGCTCAAGCACCCCGGCGTGCACGTGGGCATCGTATGCTAAAAAATGAAGTTTGGAGTTTGGGTTCGGAAATTTTATGGGAGCTTCCTAGAAGCCTAAGAAGTGTTTTGCTCGAGACGGATTTCGATTTGGAGGTCCCCCGAGTTAGTTTTGCCCATTATGACTCCTCCCCCGCACGCTCAAGCACCCCCGCGTGCACGGGGGCATTGTATGCTAAAAAATGAAGTTTGGAGTTTGGGTTTGGAAATTTTATGGGAGCTTCCTAGAAGCCTAAGAAGTGCTTTGCTCGAGACGGATTTCGATTTGGAGGTCCCCCGAGTTAATTTTGCCCATTATGACTCCTCGCCCGCACGCTTAAGCACCCCCGCGTGCACGTGGGCATTGTGTGCTAAAAAATGAAGTTTGGAGTTTGGGTTTGTAAATTTGATGGGAGCTTCCTAGAAGCCTAAGAAGTGCTTTGCTCGAGACGGATTTCGATTTGAAGGTCCCCCGTGTTAATTTTGCCCATTACGGCTCCTCGCCCGCACGCTCAAGCACCCCGGCGTGCACGTGGGCATTGTATGCTAAAAAATAAAGTTTGGAGTTTGGGTTTGGAAGTTTTATGGGAGCTTCCTAGAAGCTTAAGAAGTGTTTTGCTCGAGACGGATTTCGATTTGGAGGTCCCCCGAGCCAATGTTGCCCATTATGGCTCCTCTCCCGCATGCTCAAGCACCCCTGCGTGCACGTGGGCATTGTATGCTAAAAAATAAAGTTTGGAGTTTGGGTTTGGAAGTTTTATGGGAGCTTTCTAGAAGCTTAAGAAGTGTTTTGCTCGAGACGGATTTCGATTTGGAGGTCCCCCGAGTCAATGTTGCCCATTATGGCTCCTCGCCCGCACGCTCAAGCACCCCGGCGTGCACGTGGGCATTGTATGCTAAAAAATAAAGTTTGGAGTTTGGGTTTGGAAGTTTTATGGGAGCTTCCTAGAAGCTTAAGAAGTGTTTTGCTCGAGACGGATTTCGATTTGGAGGTCCCCCGAGTCAATGTTGCCCATTATGGCTCCTCTCCCGCATGCTCAAGCACCCCTGCGTGCACACCGGCGTGCACGTGGGCATTGTAGGCTAAAAAATGAAGTTTGGAGTTTGGGTTTGGAAATTTTATGGGAGCTTCCTTGAAGCCTAAGAAGTGTTTTGCTCGAAACGGAATTCGATTTGGAGGTCCCCCGAGTCAATTTTGCCCATTACGACTCCTCGCTCGCATGCAATATCTACTCCTGTCAGAGCTGTGGTTTTACTTAAGACTACTATAGGGGGGGGGGAGTTCTCAGCACCAAGAGCTGCAAGTAAGGCCATTGCTTGCTTTGCAGTCTCGATTGCTCTACTAGTGAATAGTAGATGTCTTGGTTAGCTTGGAACGAAAAAAAAAATTTTTTGGGGAAAAAAAAAAAAAAAAAGTTTTTGTGAAAAAAAATTTTTCGAAAAAAAAAAAAAAAAAAAAAAATTTTTTGGATGCCTCGGTCTTCTATTTGTTTTGCTTGGGTAGATTAGGAAAAAAAAAAAAAAAAATTTTTTTGTTGGATGCCTCGGTCTTCATATTCTTTCTCGGCTATTTCGAAAAAAAAAAAAAAAAATTCCGGGAAAGAGAAAAAAAAAATTATTTTTTGTTGGTTGCCTCGGTCTTCATGTTCTTTCTCTGGTATATGGGAAAGAAAAAAAAAAAAAAAAAATTTTGGATGCCTCGGTCTTCTTGTTCTCGGTTGGATTTATCGAAAAAAAAAAAAAAAAAAAAAAAAAAAAAAAAAAA